>NW_027260961.1:12500-87500 GCF_045791955.1 Oncorhynchus clarkii lewisi
GGTGAGGGCAGTGTCCAGTCTGGTTTAATCTTCTCTAGCCTGGTGAGGGCAGTGTCCAGTCTGGTTCAATCTTCTCTAGCCTGGTGAGGGCAGTGTCCAGTCTGGGTTAATCTTCTCTAGCCTGGTGAGGGCAGTGTCCAGTCTGGTTTAATCTTCTCTAGCCTGGTGAGGGCAGTGTCCAGTCTAGTTTAATCTTCTTTAGCCTGGTGAGGGCAGTGTCCAGTCTTGTTTAATCTTCTCTAGCCTGGTGAGGGCAGTGTCCAGTCTGGTTTATTCTCCTCTAGCCTGGTGAGGGCAGTGTCCAGTCTGGTTTAATCTTCTCTAGCCTAGTGAGGCAGTGTCCAGTCTGGTTTAATCTTCTCTAGCCTGGTGAGGGCAGTGTCCAGTCTGGTTTAATCTTCTCTAGCCTGGTGAGTGCAGTGTCCAGTCTGGTTTATTCTCCTCTGGCCTGGTGAGGGCAGTGTCCAGTCTGGTTTAATCTTCTCTAGCATGGTGAGGCAGTGTCCAGTCTGGTTGAATCTTCTCTAGCCTGGTGAGGCAGTGTCCAGTCTGGTTTAATCTTCTCTAGCCTGGTGAGGGCAGTGTCCAGTCTGGTTTAATCTTCTCTAGCCTGGTGAGGGCAGTGTCCAGTCTGGTTTAATCTTCTCTAGCCTGGTGAGGGCAGTGTCCAGTCTGGTTTAATCTTCTCTAGCCTGGTGAGGGCAGTGTCCAGTCTGGTTTAATCAGATTATTTTGTAAACCTTAAAATGATATGTATGAAACTGACCATTGTTTTACGTCAGATAGCACAACTGATGTCTCCTGGCAACACGGTGGTGTCAGAATGACGCCATCTGTCAGAAACTGACCCGTTTGTATTTGACCTCTCCAGGCTATCCTGTGCTCCATGCTGCCACGAGCCTCCACCTCTAAAGAGATCGACGCTGGTCTCCTGTCAATCATCTCCTTCCCTGCCTTCGCTGTGGAGGATGCAGACCTGGTCACCATCACTAAGACTGAGATCATATCCAAGCTACAGGTAGATAGGATACTGTCTAGACTGGACCACAGATACAGTGAGATCATGTCCAGGCTACAGGTAGATAGGATCCTGTCTAGACTGGACCACAGATACAGTGAGATCATGTCCAGGCTACAGGTAGATAGGGTCCTGTCTAGACTGGACCACAGATACAGTGAGATCATATCCAGGCTACAGGTAGATAGGAGCCTGTCTAGACTGGACCACAGATACAATGAGATCATATCCAGGCTACAGGTAGATAGGAGCCTGTCTAGACTGGACCACAGATACAGTGAGATCATATCCAGGCTACAGGTAGATAGGATCCTGTCTAGACTGGACCACAGATACAGTGAGATCATATCCAAGATACAGGTAGATAAGATCCTGTCTAGACTGGACCACAGATACAGTGAGATCATATCCAGGCTACATGTAGATAGGATCCTGTCTAGACTGGACCACAGATACAGTGAGATCATATCCAGGCTACAGGTAGATAGGATCCTGTCTAGACTGGACCACAGATACAGTGAGATCATGTCCAGGCTACAGGTAGATAGGATCCTGTCTAGACTGGACCACAGACACACTATATGGGCTAGTTGATTCCCAGACTCAGATTAAGCCTAGTCCGGGATGGTGAAAGGATGTCAATGGGAACCCTCCATTGGCTAGGCTTAATGGTGCTCTAGAATGACGTATCTAAATGACTCCGTTCCCTTCCCCAGGGACGCTATGGCTGCTGCCGTTTCATCAGAGATGGATACCGATGCCCAAGAGAGGTACTGTACAGATTTGTATGTTTTTCTCCTTACAGTGTGAAATAAACTAGATTTTCATCCAATGGTCTCGTATCTGCGCTGTAGCCAACAGCAGGCAGATACAGTGTGTGTAGGCTCGTCTACATGATGACATTATTATTGATTAAGAGTGAAAATATTGTTATTTGTCAAAACGGCAACCAAGCATCGATCATCATGTCACCAGAATCAGACCCTGGATATTTATTGGAAAGGACCATCAAGCTCATCACCTTGCACTTTCACCACCCTGTGAAGTTCATCATAATTTATTTAATCTGTAGTCTAATAAACTGCATGCTTTCCCGAGTCGTGGTGGGAGGACCACACAACATGTCATCTGTAGCCTAATAAACTGCATGGTTTCCCGAGTCGTGGTGGGAGGACCACACAACATGTCATCTGTAGCCTAATAAACTGCATGGTTTGGAGGGAGGACCACACAACCATCTGTAGTCTAATAAACTCGTGGTGTGAGGACCACACAACATGTCATCTGTAGCCTAATAAACTGCATGCTTTGGGAGGACCACACAACATGTCATCTGTAGTCGTGGTGGGAGGACCACACAACATGTCATCTGTAGTCTAATAAACTGCATGGTTTCCCGAGTCGTGGTGGGAGGACCACACAACATGTCATCTGTAGTCTAATAAACTGCACGAGTCGTGGTGGGAGGACCACACAACATGTCATCGCCTGACTCCAAGTTCTCTTCCATATGATGGTTATTATGTCAATATATGTATGTACATAAAGGCGTTTCCACCTCCATTTCCTGCATGGTACATTTTACTCACACAAAAAGGTCCTGCCATGTTGAACAAACAAAGGACCTGTTGGCATTTATAAAATGACAGCAAAACGTACTGTTACAGATTAAACAGTCGAACTTAAAGGAAAAATACACTTCAAATCTGTTGGTATTGTTGTCATTCGTCCACAAAGTGTCACTTGCCACATCATCATGACATCATCATGATGCATTTTGCATCACATAAAGATGATGCGTTTTGCATCACATAAAGATGATGCGTTTTGCATCACATAAAGATGATGCGTTTTGCATCACATAAAGATGATGCGTTTTGCATCACATAAAGATGATGCGTTTTGCATCACATAAAGATGATGCGTTTTGCATCACATAAAGATGATGCGTTTTGCATCACATAAAGATGATGCGTTTTGCATCACATAAAGATGATGCGTTTTGCATCATATAAAGATGATGCGTTTTGCATCACATAAAGATGATGCGTTTTGCATCACATAAAGATGATGCGTTTTGCATCACATAAAGATGATGCGTTTTGCATCACATAAAGATGATGCGTTTTGCATCACATAAAGATGATGCGTTTTGCATCACATAAAGATGATGCGTTTTGCATCACATAAAGATGATGCGTTTTGCATCACATAAAGATGATGCGTTTTGCATCACATAAAGATGATGCGTTTTGCATCACATAAAGATGATGCGTTTTGCATCACATAAAGATGATGCGTTTTGCATCACATAAAGATGATGCGTTTTGCATCACATAAAGATGATGCGTTTTGCATCACATAAAGATGATGCGTTTTGCATCACATAAAGATGATGCGTTTTGCATCACATAAAGATGATGCGTTTTGCATCACATAAAGATGATGCGTTTTGCATCACATAAAGATGATGCGTTTTGCATCACATAAAGATGATGCGTTTTGCATCACATAAAGATGATGCGTTTTGCATCACATAAAGATGATGCGTTTTGCATCACATAAAGATGATGCGTTTTGCATCTATTGCATCTACTTCTTAAAAGTCCAATATCTTGAAAACTTGACTGCTGACATACAAAACATTTTGGGACTGTATTAACAGTGAACTAATGGGAAAAAAAATACCAAAAGATAGTATTTTAGTGGGGTTTTCCTTGAACTCTCGTTTAAAGATGAGCCTTGTTCTTTTAGATGAGACATTGGGTGTAATATTTCCGTGTCTGTCTGTATGTCGTTCTCAGGACCCGTCCCGTCTCCACTACGACCCGGCTGAACTCAAACTGTTTGAGAATATAGAATGTGAATGGCCAGTGTTCTGGACCTACCTCATTCTGGACGGCATCTTCAGCGGAGACCTAGTACAGGTGTGTGTGGCCGTGTTGGTTCCGTCCCTCTCCTCGTCCCCACCTAGGTTCCACCCTGAGACCCTCTGAGTACATCCACACCTGTCACCCACGAAGCATCGTTACCGGTCACTCCA
This sequence comes from Oncorhynchus clarkii lewisi, assembly GCF_045791955.1. Classification (NCBI taxonomy): domain Eukaryota; kingdom Metazoa; phylum Chordata; class Actinopteri; order Salmoniformes; family Salmonidae; genus Oncorhynchus; species Oncorhynchus clarkii. The sequence goes on from NW_027260961.1 coordinate 16,562, forward strand.
CAAAAGCTGTGTCCGTTTCAGAGCAAGGAAAACACACTACCTGTAGGTCTGAGAGCGGGTGACGTCACCGAGCTATATGTCAGACCGCTAGACCATCCCAGGTCATGTGACTGTATGATGAACATGTCCTTTCCTGCTTCCTGTGTCCAGGTGCAGGAGTACAGAGATGCTCTGGAAGAAGTCCTGATCAGAGGGAAGCCCGGGATCCGCCTGATGCCTGAGCTCTACGCTGTCCCACCTGAAAAGGTATCGCCATTACCCTTTTGAATACAACTTTATCGTCCGTGTGTAAATTGGAAATCCGTCTTTCTTTAGGGCACGTCGGCGTTACTCCTTGTGCCGATATGGGCATGCGGAGAAGTAACAGGTTACACTTTCTACCTTTCTGAATCCTGATAAGTAACAACGTCCCCTACAACTAAGTGAGGAAGACCGTAACTGTGTGGTGTTTCCCCCCAGATGGAGGAAGAGTACGGGAACCCTCACTCCGTGGACAGAGTGGCTATGGGTCAGTTACCTCACATGTGGGGACAGTCCCTCTACATCGTTAGTTCTCTGCTGGCTGAGGTACAAACCTTCTGTTGTCTTATAATAGAGTGATTCAGTCTCTGTCTCACCACAGTGAGGTGTTGGTTGGTGCTTTAGTTCTCTTCTCTCTCTCTCTCTCTCTCTCTCTCCGTCTGTTCCTCCAAGGGATTCCTCGCCCCTGGAGAGATCGACCCTCTCAACAGGCGATTCTCCACCAATTTCAAGCCGGACGTAGTCGTACAAGGTTTGCAGCATGTCTAATGTCCTCTCATGCAGGCTGGAAGACATGTGACATCCTTTAACTGGACAAGTAATATACAGTTCTAGACTTGTTGTTTAATTCACTCGTTTTGTTTAAGATCGTTTGCTCTGTGGTCAGGGCTGCCTATCTGAGAGTTTCCTTTCCCTTTTGAGTGTGTGTGTGTGCCTTTGTGTGTGTGTGTGTGTGTGCCTTCATGTATGTGTGTGTACAAACCATTTGTTTCTGTGTACATACCTTAATTTGTTCTGTGTGTGTGTGTGTGTGTGTGTGTGTGTGTGTGTGTTCGTGTGTGTGTGTGTGTGTGTGTACACATTGGCAGTGTGTGTGTTAGCGGAGTCGAAGGAGATCCAGGAGCTGCTGAAGAACGATGAAATAGAGGTCCAGACCATCGCTGAGGTCCAGCCCATCAGGGTCATGCCTGCTCGCATCCTCAGCCACGTCTACGTCAAACTGGGTACAGTTACAACTACTTAGAAAGGATTCACAGAGCCTTCATAAGAACTACATAGCTAATGACTTGTTTCACAGGAAACTGCAAGAAGTTGAATCTGAGCGGGAGGCCATACAGGCACATTGGAGTTCTGGGAACCTCGAAATTCTACGAGATCCGGAACCGTACCTACACATTCACCCCTCAGGTGACATACCTTGTTATTACCTTAAGACAGTAGAGGTCCTATCTCCCTAAATGCTCTTGTTTGTTAAATCCTAATCTAGCACACCTAGGGCTTTATCCACAAAGCAGGAATCTGGTTAAAACCTGTTTTAAGACTTTTAAAAAATACTCCCAGCTCAAAGTAGGTTTTAGGATGATGTTAAGCTACTGCCCAGACAAACTCTGAGCCAGGAGTAAGTTGATCTCAACTGGTAATCACAACAATCAAAAGTATGGACACACCTACTCATTCAAGGATTTGTCTTTATTTGTACTATTTTCTACATTGTAGAATAATAGTGAAGACATCAAAACTATAAAATATGGAATCATGTAGTAACCCAAAAAGTGTTAAACAAATCAAAATATATTTTATATTTGAGATTCTTCAAAGTAGCCACCCTTTGCCTTAATGACAGCTTTGAACAGTCTTGGCATTCTCTCAACCAGCTTCACCTGGAATGCTTTTCCAACAGTCTTGAAGGAGTTCCCACATATGCTGAGCACTTGTTGGCTGCTTTCCCTTCATTATGCGGTCCAACTCATCCCAATCCATCTCTATTGGGTTGAGGTCGGGTGACCTCAGTGTATATATATTTGGATACGGCCCCTGATTCTACTAATTATCTGCTCATCAAGACCTTGATTAGCTGAATCAGGTGTGTTTGTGTAGGGCTGAATCAAGTGTGTTTGTGTAGGACTGAATCAGGTGTGTTTGGGCTGGAGCAGTAGTGTTGGCCATCTCTCTCCTTTAGTTCCTGGACCAGCATCACTTCTATCTGGCTCTGGACAACCATCTCACTGTCTCTCCTCTCCTTTAGTTCCTGGACCAGCATCACTTCTACCTGGCTCTGGACAACCATCTCACTGTCTCTCCTCTCCTTTAGTTCCTGGACCAGCATCACTTCTACCTGGCTCTGGACAACCATCTCACTGTCTCTCCTCTCCTTTAGTTCTTGGACCAGCATCACTTCTACCTGACTCTGGACAACCATCTCACTGTCTCTCCTCTCCTTTAGTTCCTGGACCAGCATCACTTCTACCTGGCTCTGGACAACCATCTCACTGTCTCTCCTCTCCTTTAGTTCCTGGACCAGCATCACTTCTACCTGGCTCTGGACAACCATCTCACTGTCTCTCCTCTCCTTTAGTTCCTGGACCAGCATCACTTCTACCTGACTCTGGACAACCATCTCACTGTCTCTCCTCTCCTTTAGTTCCTGGACCAGCATCACTTCTACCTGGCTCTGGACAACCATCTCACTGTCTCTCCTCTCCTTTAGTTCCTGGACCAGCATCACTTCTACCTGGCTCTGGACAACCATCTCACTGTCTCTCCTCTCCTTTAGTTCTTGGACCAGCATCACTTCTACCTGGCTCTGGACAACCATCTCACTGTCTCTCCTCTCCTTTAGTTCCTGGACCAGCATCACTTCTACCTGGCTCTGGACAACCATCTCACTGTCTCTCCTCTCCTTTAGTTCCTGGACCAGCATCACTTCTACCTGACTCTGGACAACCATCTCACTGTCTCTCCTCTCCTTTAGTTCCTGGACCAGCATCACTTCTACCTGGCTCTGGACAACCATCTCACTGTCTCTCCTCTCCTTTAGTTCCTGGACCAGCATCACTTCTACCTGGCTCTGGACAACCATCTCACTGTCTCTCCTCTCCTTTAGTTCCTGGACCAGCATCACTTCTACCTGACTCTGGACAACCATCTCACTGTCTCTCCTCTCCTTTAGTTCCTGGATCAGCATCACTTCTACCTGGCTCTGGACAACCATCTCACTGTCTCTCCTCTCCTTTAGTTCCTGGACCAGCATCACTTCTACCTGGCTCTGGACAACCATCTCACTGTCTCTCCTCTCCTTTAGTTCCTGGACCAGCATCACTTCTACCTGGCTCTGGACAACCAGATGATAGTGGAGATGCTAAGGACGGAGCTGTCCTATCTCTCCTCCTCCTGGAGGATGACCGGACGCCCTACCCTGACCTTCCCCATCACACACAGCATGCTGGGTAAATACCTTCCCCGTCACGCACAGCATGCTGGGTAAATACCTTCCCCGTCACACACAGCATGCTGGATAAATACCCTCCCCTTCCCCGTCACACACAGCATGCTGGGTAAATAACTACACCTTCCCCATCACACACAGAATGCTGGGTAAATACCCTCCCCTCCCCGTCACACACAGCATGCTGAGTAAATAACTACACCTTCCCCATAACACACAGAATGCTGGGTAAATACCCTCCCCTCCCCGTCACACACAGCATGCTGGGTAAATAACTACACCTTCCCCATCACACACAGAATGCTGGGTAAATACCCTCCCCTCCCCGTCACACACAGCATGCTGAGTAAATAACTACAGCTTCCCCATCACACACAGAATGCTGGGTAAATACCCCTCCCATTCCCCATCACACACAGCATGCTGGGTAAATAACTACACCTTCCCCATCACACACAGAATGCTGGGTAAATACCCCTCCCATTCCCCTTCACACACAGCATGCTGGGTAATCATTCTGTGTTTGTGTGACTTCTGGACTAAACATTTATTTAAATGGGAATTCAAGGATTAATCTGTGTCCAGGAAACTGACTCTTGCTGGGAAACTACATTCTGTATGGGACAAACAAGGTTTATTGATTGGTTGGTTAATTGATCACGTTTCCCTTGTTGTTCCCAGTGGATGATGGTGAGAGCATCGACCCGTGTGTTCTGTCCACTCTGAGGAAGCTGAACGATGGATACTTCGGAGGGGCAAGGTCAGACTGACTCTCTTCCATTTCTAAGGTCACTCATCTTAAGAGAGATCTCTGGATATTTACACAAGGAAATGCTAGGCTCCACTATTTATGTCACTACATCACCTGGTTGTGAAAGTTCCAGTGATGTCCTATTTGGTTCCATTCCATCTTGTGTGTTTTTTTGCAGGGTTCAGATGGCAAACATCTCCAGCTTCCAGACTACCTCGTTCCACACAGAGCTCAGCTTCCTCGACGGAGACACCGATGACGACCTGCTGGAGAATGAAGAAGAGGAGGAAGACGAAGAAGAAAGTTATGTCCCCTCAGGTACGTCAGCCGTGGTGTGCTGTGTGTGTTTATGTCTGTATAGGTCATTGGTGTGCTGTGTGTGTTTATGTCTGTATAGGTCATTGGTGTGCTGTGTGTGTTTATGTCTGTATAGGTCATTGGTGTGCTGTGTGTGTTTATGTCTGTATAGGTCATTGGTGTGTGTTTGTATTTGTGTTTGCGTGTTTGTGCTTGCGGTATGTAATATCATATTGCTGAGTCTACATTTAACTCCCGCCCCCCTCCAGGCAGCTCCAAGGACATGTTTGTGCTTGCGGTATGTAATATCATATTGCTGAGTCTACATTTAACTCCCGCCCCCCTCCAGGCAGCTCCAGGGACATGTTTGACCACTACCTCAGCCAGCTGATGCAGAGCACAGCCACCAAGTGTCATCTCCCTCCCATCCAGAGGGGGCAGCACCACGTGTTTAGTGCTGAACACACCACCAGAGACATCCTCTCCTTCATGGCCCAGGTCCAAGGCCTCAACATGCCCAGTAAGTTATCATCACATTTACTGTTTGTTTATTCACCAAGTGTTAGGTTTAGGGTTATGTATGGGACTCTGTAGGTTTCTACTGTATGGGACTCTGTAGGTTTCTACTGTATGGGTGGGACTCTGTAGGTTTCTACTGTATGTATGGGACTCTGTAGGTTTCTACTGTATGGGACTCTAGGTTTCTACTGTATGGGACTCTGTAGGTTTCTACTGTATGGGACTCTGTAGGTTTCTACTGTATGGGTGGGACTCTGTAGGTTTCTACTGTATGTATGGGACTCTGTAGGTTTCTACTGTATGGGACTCTAGGTTTCTACTGTATGGGACTCTGTAGGTTTCTACTGTATGGGACTCTGTAGGTTTCTACTGTATGGGACTCTGTAGGTTTCTACTGTATGGGACTCTGTAGGTGTCTACTGTATGGTTGGGACTGTAGGTTTCTACTGTATGGTTGGGACTCTGTAGGTTTCTACTGTATGGGTGGGACTCTGTAGGTTTCTACTGTATGGGACTCTGTAGGTTTCTACTGTATGTATGGGACTCTGTAGGTTTCTACTGTATGGGTGGGACTCTGTAGGTTTCTACTGTATGGGACTCTGTAGGTTTCTACTGTATGTATGGGACTCTGTAGGTTTCTACTGTATGGGACTCTGTAGGTTTCTACTGTATGGGACTCTGTAGGTTTCTACTGTATGGGACTCTGTAGGTTTCTACTGTATGTATGGGACTCTGCAGGTTTCTACTGTATGGGACTCTGTAGGTTTCTACTGTATGGGACTCTGTAGGTTTCTACTGTATGGTTGGGACTCTGTAGGTTTCTACACTCTGTAGGTTTCTACTGTATGGTACTCTGTAGATATGTGGTAGTAGATATGTTGGAGTAGAGTTGGGGCCTGAGGGCACACACTTAATCTGTTGTGAAATCTGTTGTGAAATCTGTTTGTATTGTAATGTTTTAACTGCCTTAATTTAGTTGGACCCCAGAAACAGTAGCTGCTGCCTTGGCAGGAAGTAATGGGGATCCATAATAAATACAGATACTGTATGGTGAGTGTTGTTTCTTCCAGAGGCCTCCATGTATCTTCCCATGACTCCCATCATGAACAAGCACCGTAAATCCCTCAACCTACTGCACGTGTCCCAGCTCACACCGCTCCATCCACACCACCACACACCACATCAACAACAGCCCAAGGTCAGTTAGTCTACGCCAACAACAGACTCCAGTACTGTCTTTCTGGTGCATCTGTGTGTTTGGGTCCTCTAATGTGTGTGTGTGTGTGTGTGCATGCGCACATGTGTGTATTTGTGTGTGTCTGTGTATCTTTGCTCTCAGGCCCCCAGTATTGCAGACCTCCACCTGCCGCGAGACTCCCAGGGTAACACAGACTTTGGGTCTCTGGTGAGACAGTTGAAGGAGTGTCCCACACTGCAGGACCAGGCAGACATACTATATATCCTCTGCGTGATGAAAGGTACTGGTTTAGATCAGGGGTGGGCAAACTGTAAACGTCTATTATCATTTCTACACACTCTCTATTTAGTTGTAGGTGTTCAATGTGGCCTGGAGTTTTTTTTTTTTTTTTACACAAAATAATATTTTTCAATTTTTTTTTGTTTTACTCCAACCTCCTGCAGGTCAGATCAAATGGGCCATATTTCTCCCACCCCTGGATTAGATGGTGCATGTGTCGGGTGGAATTGAATCTTTGAATTGAATCAAATTTAATTGAATTCTCTACATGTTTAGGTTTGAATTACACTGAATTGACTCCTCAGATTGAATTGAACTGAATGATTTGTAATTCTCTCTAACCTGAAAGGTGCTGATTGGCTGGTGGACGTGGGGGGTCAGGGCGGGGTCAGTGTGAGGTGTCTGCTGGAGGAGCTGTATGCCCAGGCCGGGGCCAACAAGGAGTGGGGTCTGATCAGATACATCTCTGGTATCCTGAGGAAGAGAGTGGAGGTGCTGGCTGAGGCCTGTACAGATCTCATCTCCCACCACAAGCAGCTGACAGTGGGGTTACCACCGGAGCCCAGGGAGAAAGTCATCTCAGCGCCTCTTCCTCCAGAAGAACTCAACTCTCTGATCTATGAGGCCAGTGGGCAGGACATCAGCATCGCTGTGCTCACTCAGGTACAACACATTATAACTGGGATTATATAAGATGCTTACAGATGCCATTTCCGTCCAAATTCTCTGCCCGACGCGAGTCTAGCTCGACACGTCAAAGCAAACTTTGGTCCGTTTTGTAACAAGTCTCTGCGATGAAGGGAAAGTAACGACTGCTGTATTGTGATAATGCAGGAGATCATGGTGTACCTGGCCATGTACGTCCGCTCCCAGCCGGCTCTGTTTGGGGACATGCTGCGTCTCCGAATCGGACTCATCATGCAGGTGATGGCTACAGAGCTGGCCCGCAGTCTACACTGCTCAGGTAGGGTTCAGTCTACACTGCTCAGGTAGGGTTCAGTCTATACTGCTCAGGTAGGGTTCAGTCTACACTGCTCAGGTAGGGTTCAGTCTATACTGCTCAGGAAGGGTTCAGTCTACACTGCTCAGGTAGGGTTCAGTCTACACTGCTCAGGTAGGGTTCAGTCTATACTGCTCAGGTAGGGTTCAGTCTACACTGCTCAGGTAGGGTTCAGTCTATACTGCTCAGGTAGGGTTCAGTCTACACTGCTCAGGTAGGGTTCAGTCTATACTGCTCAGGAAGGGTTCAGTCTACACTGCTCAGGTAGGGTTCAGTCTACACTGCTCAGGTAGGGTTCAGTCTATACTGCTCAGGTAGGGTTCAGTCTGCACTGCTCAGGTAGGGTTCAGTCTACACTGCTCATGTAGGGTTCAGTCTACACTGCTCAGGTAGGGTTCAGTCTATACTGCTCAGGTAGGGTTCAGTCTACACTGCTCAGGTAGGGTTCAGTCTATACTGCTCAGGAAGGGTTCAGTCTACACTGCTCAGGTAGGGTTCAGTCTACACTGCTCAGGTAGGGTTCAGTCTATACTGCTCAGGTAGGGTTCAGTCTGCACTGCTCAGGTAGGGTTCAGTCTACACTGCTCAGGTAGGGTTCAGTCTACACTGCTCAGGTAGGGTTCAGTCTATACTGCTCAGGTAGGGTTCAGTCTACACTGCTCAGGTAGGGTTCAGTCTACACTGCTCAGGTAGGGTTCAGTCTACACTGCTCAGGTAGGGTTCAGTCTACATTGCTCAGGTAGGGTTCAGTCTACACTGCTCAGGTAGGGTTCAGTCTGCACTGCTCAGGTAGGGTTCAGTCTACACTGCTCAGGTAGGGTTCAGTCTACACTGCTCAGGTAGGGTTCAGTCTACACTGCTCAGGTAGGGTTCAGTCTATACTGCTCAGGTGGGGTTCAGTCTACACTGCTCAGGTAGGGTTCAGTCTACACTGCTCAGGTAGGGTTCAGTACCATTCTTAGAATGGTAGAATAATCAGCTGTGTTCTAAAGGCCTCAGTAGACTCACCATCTGAATAGGGCTCTGGTAGTTCTTTCAGGTAGACCTGGTTAGCAGACTGGTTAGTAGTAACACTACTGTATCTGGATGTTGAGCTGAATGGCCTTTTAGTGTGGAAGTGCCTGGGGAGTTTTTACAGAGTCTCTCTACTAAGCGTTACAGGCGTCTCTCTCTCTGTCCTCTGCAGGGGAGGAGGCCTCTGAGAGCCTGATGAACTTGAGTCCGTCAGACATGAAGAACCTGCTACACCACATCCTCAGTGGGAAGGAGTTTGGGGTGGAGAGGAGCAGTGAGTCTTTCCCAATCCCAAATCAACCCCTAGCCCCGACCCCTACATAGACCCCTAGCCCCGACCCCTACATAGCCCCCTAGCCCCGACCCCTACATAGACCACTACATAGACCCCTAGCCGCTAACCCTACATAGACCCCTAGCCCCGACCCCTACATAGACCCCTAGCCCCGACCCCTACATAGACCCCTAGCCCGACCCCTACATAGACCCCTAGCACCGACCCCTACATAGACCCCTAGCCCCGACCCCTACATAGACCCCTAGCCCCGACCCCTACATAGACCCCTAACCCCAACCCCTAGCCCCGACCCCTACCGAGACCCCTACATAGACCCCGACCCCTAGCCCCGACCCCTACATAGACCCCTACATAGACCCCTAGCCCCGACCCCTACATAGACCCCTAGCTCCGACCCCTACATAGACCCCTACATAGACCCCTAGCCCCGACCCCTACATAGACCCCGACCCCTAGCCCCGACCCCTACATAGACTCCTACATAGACCCCTACATAGACCCCTAGCCCCGACCCCTACATAGACCCCTACATAGACCACTACATAGACCCCTAGCCCGACAACTACACAGACCTTTAGCCCCGACCCCTACATAGACCCCTAGCCCCGACCCCTACATAGACCCCTAGCTCCGACCCCTACATAGACCCCTACATAGACCCCTAGCCCCGACCCCTACATAGACCCCGACCCCTACTTAGACTCCTACATAGACCCCTACATAGACTCCTACATAGACCCCTACATAGACCCCTAGCCCCGACCCCTACATAGACCCCTACATAGACCCCTAGCCCCGACCCCTACATAGACCCCTACATAGACCACTACATAGACCCCTAGCCCCGACAACTACACAGACCTCTAGCCCCGACCCCTACATAGACCCCTAGCCCCGACCCCAACATAGCCCCCTACATAGACCCCTACATAGACCCCTACATAGACCCCTACATAGACCCCTACATAGCCCCCTAGGCCCGAACCCTACATAGACCCCTACATAGCCCCCTAGGCCTGACCACTACATAGCCACCTGGCCCCAACCCCTACATAGCCAGCATTAGTAGTTTCTACAGTATTAATACATTTCCCGATTCTTCTCAAATCTTTGCAGGTGTACTGGTATCTTTGCAGGTGTACTGGTATCTTTGCAGGTGTACTGGTATCTTTGCAGGTGTACTGGTATCTTTGCAGGTGTACTGGTATTTTTGCAGGTGTACTGGTATCTTTGCAGGTGTACTGGTATCTTTGCAGGTGTACTGGTATCTTTGCAGGTGTACTGGTATCTTTGCAGGTGTACTGGTATCTTTGCAGGTGTACTGGTATCTTTGCAGGTGTACTGGTATCTTTGCAGGTGTACTGGTATCTTTGCAGGTGTACTGGTATCTTTGCAGGTGTACTGGTATCTTTGCAGGTGTACTGGTATCTTTGCAGGTGTACTGGTATCTTTGCAGGTGTACTGGTATCTTTGCAGGTGTACTGGTATCTTTGCAGGTGTACTGGTATCTTTGCAGGTGTACTGGTATCTTTGCAGGTGTAGTACTATTCTATTGAATCAAATGAATTGTTGTGTCTGTCTCCCTTTCTCCTGTGTCAGTGCGTCCTATGCAGTCCTCGGCCACCAGCCCGTCTGTCTCCATCCATGAGCTGGGTCACACTGGGGCCACTAAGACGGAGCGCACCGGCATCCGCAAGCTGAAGCGTGAGATCAAACAGGTATGGTCACGTCAGCTGACTATTGCATGTCATGGAGAATATCTTCATCAGGGGTCTCCAACAGGTCCATCACAAGCTACCAGTATCTCCCAGTCTACCCATGAGTAGCTCGCCAAACTATTCTGAAAAAGCATTTATTTTTCACGTGTTCTACCGTAAACTGTCATAAACAAATCTCACTAGTATTAGACAAGTCACGCTCCCGGCTACTATCCAATCAAATCCACATTGACATTCAACCACCCCTGGTTAGCCACAACTGGCTGAAAGCCAAACGGAACACAATATCTGACATTTCCAACAATATTGCCCCTTTTGTGTCTGTGGGGTGTGGGCTTTTGTAGCCAGTTAGGGATCATAATAACTGTCTTCTGAGTAGACAGAATGACATTCCCCCAAGAAAACAGAATTTGGGAACATACAAAGACTGCCTATTTGAAAGCTAGGAAAAAATGTATGTGTATCTTGTGAAATGTTTCATAATTTAAAAGTAGCTCTCATGCTAGAAAAGGTTGGAGACCCCTGATTTCCTTTGACCTATCATCTAATCTAAAGGTTAGTATAGACCTAATCCTCTATAATATAATCTACAGGTTAGTATAGACCTAATGCTCTATAATATAATCTACAGGTTAGTATAGACCTAATCCTCTATAATATAATCTACAGGTTAGTATAGACCTAATCCTCTATAATATAATCTACAGGTTAGTATAGACCTAATCCTCTATAATATAATCTACAGGTTAGTATAGACCTAATCCTCTATAATATAATCTACAGGTTAGTATAGACCTAATCCTCTATAATATAATCTACAGGTTAGTATAGACCTAATGCTCTATAATATAATCTACAGGTTAGTATAGACCTAATGCTCTAATTTAATCTACAGATTAGTATAGACCTAATGCTCTAATTTAATCTACAGATTAGTATAGACCTAATGCTCTAATTTAATCTACAGATTAGTATAGACCTAATCCTCTATAATATAATCTACAGATTAGTATAGACCTAATGCTCTAATTTAATCTACAGATTAGTATAGACCTAATGCTCTATAATATAATCTACAGGTTAGTATAGACCTAATCCTCTATAATATAATCTACAGGTTAGTATAGACCTAATCCTCTATAATATAATATACAGGTTAGTATAGACCTAATGCTCTATAATATAATCTACAGGTTAGTATAGACCTAATGCTCTATAATATAATCTACAGGTTAGTATAGACCTAATCCTCTATAATATAATCTACAGGTTAGTATAGACCTAATCCTCTATAATATAATCTACAGGTTAGTATAGACCTAATGCTCTATAATATAATCTACAGGTTAGTATAGACCTAATCCTCTATAATATAATCTACAGGTTAGTATAGACCTAATGCTCTATAATATAATCTACAGGTTAGTATAGACCTAATCCTCTATAATATAATCTACAGGTTAGTATAGACCTAATGCTCTATAATATAATCTACAGGTTAGTATAGACCTAATCCTCTATAATATAATCTACAGGTTAGTATAGACCTAATGCTCTATAATATAATCTACAGGTTAGTATAGACCTAATCCTCTATAATATAATCTACAGGTTAGTATAGACCTAATCCTCTATAATATAATCTACAGGCTAGTATAGACCTAATCCTCTATAATATAATCTACAGGTTAGTATAGACCTAATCCTCTATAATATAATCTACAGGTTAGTATAGACCTAATCCTCTATAATTTAATCTACAGGCTAGTATAGACCTAATGCTCTATAATATAATCTACAGGTTAGTATAGACCTAATGCTCTATAATATAATCTACAGGCTAGTATAGACCTAATCCTCTATAATATAATCTACAGGTTAGTATAGACCTAATCCTCTATAATATAATCTACAGGTTAGTATAGACCTAATGCTCTATAATATAATCTACAGGCTAGTATAGACCTAATGCTCTATAATATAATCTACAGGTTAGTATAGACCTAATCCTCTATAATATAATCTACAGGTTAGTATAGACCTAATCCTCTATAATATAATCTACAGGTTAGTATAGGCCTAATGCTCTTTCTGTATGTTTGATTCTAGTTAGAAGACATGACGACAGAATGCTCTTTGTCTATAGTAGTAATGTTGTAATGTTGTATGGTTCTGATTGCAGTTGGATGACTCGTCTCGTTCGATCAGCGTGGGTTGAGTTTGTTAGTTAATAGTCATATTGCCTCATCAGCTCTAATCTCCACAGCTAGACCATAATGAAACCAACCATCATAACATGACATGAAGCCACCAGCTGAAAGCCCATTCATACCAGCTGTACTAGAATACAGTCAGTAGTGCCTTACCTCATGCTGAGCTGCTGATCATGTTTGCCTGTTTTCTAGCCCACATCTTTAACGGTGTCTGATGTTTGATCATAATCTAAACTGTATTTACAAGGTGTGAGTTTGACTTTCCTTCACGCCGTCATCCCCTCCTTCTGTGTCTCTCCCTCGACGACAACATGACGTCTTCTCCGTGTTGATCCTTTCCAGATGAGTAACAGTGGCTATTCCATCAGCAGCAACGTCACCTCTCCCCGTTCCACGGTAAACCATGAACCATGTCTCCCTCATTGTCCCATGTTCACTAGACCACGCAGACGAGGTTCACTCTGAACGGTTGTCTTTCTTCGTTACATTGCCTTATGCTTGCTGTACTAACATGCTGGTGTCGTCATGGTAACATGTACTGGCCTGTAGCATGCTGGTGTCATCATGGTAACATTTACTGGCCTGTAGCATGCTGGTGTCATCATGGTAACATTTACTGGCCTGTAGCATGCTGGTGTCATCATGGTAACATTTACTGGCCTGTAGCATGCCGGTGTCGTCATGGAACATGTACTGGCCTGTAGCATGCTGGTGTCGTCATGGTAACATTTACTGGCCTGTAGCATGCCGGTGTCGTCATGGAACATGTACTGGCCTGTAGCATGCTGGTGTCATCATGGTAACATTTACTGGCCTGTAGCATGCTGGTGTCATCATGGTAACATGTACTGGCCTGTAGCATGCTGGTGTCGTCATGGTAACATGTACTGGCCTGTAGCATGTTGGCCCATGTTGACTCCTACCCTTTGGGTGGTGGACCATTCTTGATACACACAGGAAACTGTTGAGCGTGAAACACACAGCAGCGTTGCAGTTCTTTACACAAACCGGTGTGCCTGGCACCTACTACCATACCCCGTTCAAAGGCACTTAAATCTTTTGTCTTGCCCATTCACCCTCTGAATGGCACACATACACAATCCATGTCTCAAGGCAAAAACATCCTTCTTTAACCTGTCTCCTCCCGTTCATCTATACTGATTTGAAGTGGATTTAACAAGTTACATCAACAAGGGATCATGGCTTTGACCTGAATTCACCTGGTCAGTCTATGTATGTGTGTGTGTGTGTGTGTGTGTGTGTGTGTGTGTGTGTGTGTGTGTGTGTGTGTGTGTGTGTGTGTGTGTGTGTGTGTGTGTGTGTGTGTGTGTGTGTGTGTGTGTGTGTGTGTGTGTTTGTACCTCTGCGTGCGTATATGAACACACATCTCCCCCTGTAGCGGTGCAGCAGCCCCTCCACCCCCAGTGGTATCCTGTCCCCTGTAGGCCCCGGGGGGTCAGACAGCCACCTGCAGTGGGAGGAGCGGCAGGGTCAGTGGCTGAGGAGGAGACGGCTGGATGGGGCCATCAACAGGGTCCCAATGGGCTTCTACCAGAAGGTGTGGAAGATCCTGCAGAAGTGCCACGGCCTGTCTATAGATGGATACGTGCTGCCTTCCTCTACTACCAGAGAGGTATGTAGTGTCACGGTCTGTCTATAGATGGATACGTGCTGTCTTCCTCCACTACCAGAGAGGTATGTAGTGTCACAGTCTGTCTATAGATGGATACGTGCTGTCTTCCTCTACTACTAGAGAGGTATGTAGTGTCACGGTCTGTCTATAGATGGATACGTGCTGTCTTCCTCCACTACCAGAGGGGTATGTAGTGTCACGGTCTGTCTATAGATGGATACGTGCTGTCTTCCTCCACTACCAGAGGGGTATGTAGTGTCACAGTCTGTCTATAGATGGATACGTGCTCCACTACCGGAGAGGTATGTAGTGTCAGTCTGTCTATAGATGGATACGTGCTGTCTTCCTCCACTACCGGAGAGGTATGTAGTGTCACGGTCTGTCTATAGATGGATACGTGCTGTCTTCCTCTACTACTAGAGAAGTATGTAGTGTCACAGTCTGTCTATAGATGGATACGTGCTCCACTACCGGAGAGGTATGTAGTGTCAGTCTGTCTATAGATGGATACGTGCTGTCTTCCTCCACTACCAGAGAGGTATGTAGTGTCAGTCTGTCTATAGATGGATATGTGCTCCACTACCATAGAGGTATGTAGTGTCAGTCTGTCTATAGATGGATACGTGCTGTCTTCCTCCACTACCAGAGAGGTATGTAGTGTCAGTCTGTCTATAGATGGATACGTGCTCCACTACCAGAGAGGTATGTAGTGTCACGGTCTGTCTATAGATGGATACGTGCTGTCTTCCTCCACTACCAGAGAGGTATGTATGTAGTGTCACAGTCTGTCTATAGATGGATACATCCTCCACAACCAGAGAGGTATGTAGTGTCACGGTCTGTCTATAGATGGATATGTGCTGTCTTCCTCCACTACCAGAGAGGTATGTATGTAGTGTCACAGTCTGTCTATAGATGGATACATCCTCCACTACCAGAGAGGTATGTAGTGTCACGGTCTGTCTATAGATGGATATGTGCTGTCTTCCTCTACTACCAGAGAGGTATGTCGTGTCAGTCTGTCTATAGATGGATACGTGCTGTCTTCCTCCACTACCAGAGAGGTATGTAGTGTCACAGTCTGTCTATAGATGGATACGTGCTGTCTTCCTCCACTACCAGAGAGGTATGTAGTGTCAGTCTGTCTATAGATGGATACGTGCTCCACTACCAGAGAGGTATGTAGTGTCAGTCTGTCTATAGATAGATACGTGCTCCACTACCAGAGAGGTATGTAGTCAAATCAATAGATTGATTGGTATAGATTGATTGGTATATAAATGGTATTTATATAGCCCTTTTTACAACTCTATTAATAATGTGCAGTAACCCCCCTAGACCCCCAAACAGCAGCACGGCATCAAGGAACATCTCTCAGTGTTTCACATTTAGAACAAATGTTGCTTCCTATAATAGTAGGAAATAAGATTTCCTTTCAGGCACTGTGATTGGCACAGACAGATCCCTTGATGGAGATTCCATCTGTGTCTGGGAAAGCGTTCTGACTCTGACGTCGTGTCCCTGCCTGCCAGATGACAGAAGGCGAGATCAAGTTTGCGGTGCACGTGGAGTCTGTTCTGAACCACGTCCCCCAGCCAGAGTACCGACAGCTGCTGGTGGAGGCTGTGATGGTGCTGACGCTGGTGGCTGACATGGATGTGGACAACATCGGAGGAATCATCCTGATCGACCGCATCGTACACATGGCCAATGACCTCTTCTTACAGGACCAGGTAAGTCTGAGCCAGAACGGCCCATAGGGCAGGAGCCTATTTCCTGTTTCTATAGCGTGATGTACGAGTAACTACACCCTCTGGAACATCTGCAGGCAGAGACGCATCGGGTCCCATTTTAAAGTGTTTGGTTTGACTCGACCGGGGATCGAACCCCCACGCTTCCAATCTCAGGGTGGAAACTATTCCCACAAGGCCACAGAAATGGTCACTAGAAAGTAATGTCCTGTAAAGGGTTAATGTGTAATTGTCTCTAGAAAGTAATGCCCTGTAAAGGGTTAATTGTGTAATGGTCCAGTTCAGTGATGTCTGTCCTGTATCGTTGCCATATTATCATGTTAACTAGAGTCACGTGTCTCTGCCTGACTCGTCCATATGACTATCATAACATAACATGGAGTCAGAAGTGGGATCCGAGCCCCACGCCTCAGGTTGGAGTAAGACCTATTCTCTAACTATAGACAACATGATCTGTATCTACCTATCAGCCATGTCCTCTATGTTCCAGAGGACCCATGGAGCCAACGAGTACTTCCTGGAGAAGGATCCAGCCACGGGGATATGTCACTTCTTCTATGACAGCGCCCCTAGTGGCAGCTACGGTACCATGACCTACCTCTCCAAGGCTGTGGTCACATACCTACAAGACTTCCTGCCACAGTCTACCTGTCTCATGCAATGAGGTATCAGACTGGGTTTGATGTAGAGCACTCTCTCCCTGGCCTCGCAGGCAGCTATCAAGAGAGTAGTCAAGTAATATATATATATATAGTGTGGAACAAAATACTACTGCCTAGTTCCAATTCTCCCCAAGTGTACACTCGTTCACTCCCATTCAAGGATGATTTAAAATCATTGGATTGAATTCTTGAAGTGAATGAGTGCACACTTCAGAGAGAAAGGGGTGAACTAGACTTAGGTAGGAAGTTGGATGGGGTTTGACCTATGACTAAGATATTCACAACACACTCTACTCAAAGGAGTTTTATTGCAGCTAATTGATTGATTATAATCAATAATATAGCAGGTTTAAAATTAAATATATAATTAATTATAATTAAATATGTTTGTTTTTTATTTTGAGTGTTGGACGACACGCAGTACTAAAATTATTTATAATTTTAACATTTAATATATATGTGTAAATCAGACGGAGTTGTTTAAAACGATCTAATATGATATAATGAGTGTATTTTACCTAACCCTCCTCTATTGTATCAGTCTCACCCTGTGTTGTGGGGTTATAAACCTATCCAGAAGTTACTATGTTATCCCGTGTTGAAGTACTGCAGCTGACTGTACCTTTCATCCCACTGTACAACGACATTTACCTCTCATGTTATCTGAGGTGTGGCTCATCATCACCACTGTCTGTGTCACAAATACTGTGCATTTATCCATATGTACCCGGAGCATGTCAGCAATGCCTTCATAGCTGCTAATGTGAATGTTTATCTGTGAAGTAAAATAATGACAATGTGATTATATATATAACATGGTTGAATCAGTCCAACAGTGGTTCATGCCATATTTCAGCCTTTTATAGCCGTAGTCATTCAGTACAACACTGTGTGTTAGACATTAGCATCCCAGCAGGCTTACAGTTGAGACCATAAGGGAAGGGAGAATCTGTTCTGCAGTTAAGGACGACTGAGGCTGAAACAGTTCTGTTTTTGTGTCTAACTTTATTTTATATATTTAAAAAGAGACTATAAATATAGTGGATACATAGAAATTATGTATTTTTAACAAAGTACTATGACTGTTTATATAACAGACTAAAGTACAATTAATACTGTCACTTTTAATCAAAAAATGACATTTGATATTCCTATGGACATGACCATGTTATAAGTCTGCAGTTGAGGACATTTTGACACATGGACCAAGTTGAGGACATTTTGAGGGGATCAATTCTACTAATCAATTATCACAGTGTCTGCCACCATGATTTCATTATGTTTTTACTCATTCATTCACACTACCTTGTAAAACAACATGTCATCATTTGAGGGAAATATATTGAAAAGCCATCAATTAAATCCCTAAACTAATAACGTGTTCTTCTGGTTTCTCTTCAGCTATAATGTCTGTAATATGCAGTCCAAGCCTCTATTCAATGTTACTGATATGTTCTGGATGTGACAATAATATTTGTAGATTTGTAGATATTTGTAAATGTAGATTCAATTGTAGAAGTCATTGTTCAAGAGCCGAACAGAGGAATGGTAGAAGCAATGGAATAAATGATATTTAAATGATCTCCACACGATCTCTGCTACACATTACTCTGCAGTTGTTTCCTTGGCTGACACTTCCTCCTACTGTAGGGGGAGAGGCGGTGAGAGGCAGGACAGGAACACTGGTAACTTCCTTTATGGTTCAGGCACAGGTGAGAGCAGCCACCATTCTTACGGCTGCACTCGTTGATATCTGTTGATGAAACAGGGCAAAGGGCTGGTCAGGGAAATATCATTGGAAGTGATTTGTGATCGTCCGTTTTGATCAATTTATGTTGTGTGTGTGTGTGTGTGTGTTAGTGTGCGTGTGTGTTAGTGTGCGTGTTAGTATGGATGAGTATTCATCTCACCTCTGCAGTGGTGTCTGTCTGAGGACAGTTTGTAGCCTCTGGGACAGATACAGCGGTGGGAGCCAGGCAGGTTCACACACTTCCACTGACACCTGTGTCCAGGTACGCTGACCTCTGGCTCCTCACATTCATTGATGTCTGTAAAAGGATCAGTGTCATTCCAGCAGTTGA
The DNA here is from genome assembly GCF_045791955.1 of Oncorhynchus clarkii lewisi. Classification (NCBI taxonomy): domain Eukaryota; kingdom Metazoa; phylum Chordata; class Actinopteri; order Salmoniformes; family Salmonidae; genus Oncorhynchus; species Oncorhynchus clarkii. Next base: position 35,442 of record NW_027260961.1, read on the forward strand.
AGACAACCTGATCGCCATACGCATTCTGTTTGCTGAATGACATCATCTATTTTCTATTGATTCCACTAAGCTACGTGGAATTGTTTTAAGAATGTCATTACCAAGGATAATTTAGTTATTTTATTTTTTAATTTTAAGACCACTTGAAGTATAAATATATACAGTACCAGTCAAAAGTTTGGACACACCTACTCATTCCAGGGTTTTGCTTTATTTTTTTACTATTTTCTACATTGTTCAATAATAGTGGAGACATCAAAACTATGAAATAATGGAATCATGAGGTAAACAAAAAAGTGTTAAACAAATAAAAAATATATTTTATATTTCAGATTCTTCATAGTTGCCACCCTTTGCCTTCATGACAGCTTTGCACACACTTGACATTCTCTCAACCAGCTTCATCTGGAATGCTTTTCCAACAGTCTTGAAGGAGTTCCCACACATGCTGAGCACTTTTTGGCTGCTTTTCCTTCACTATGCAGTCCAACTCATCCCAAACCATATCAAGTGGGTTGAGGTCGGGTGATTGTGGAGGCCAGGTCATTTGATGCAGCACTCCATCACACTTCTTGGTCAAATGGCCCTTACACAGCCTGGAGGTGTGTTTTGGGTCATTGTCCTGTTAGTGATTGTCCCACTAAGGCCAAACCACATGGGATGGCGTATTGCTGCAGAATGCTGTGGTAGCCATGCTGGTTAAGTGCGCCTTGAATTCTAAATAAATCCATGACAGTGTCACCAGCAAAGCACCATCGCACCTCCTCCTCCATGCTTCACGGTGGGAACCACACATGCGGAGATCATCCGTTCACCTACTCTGCGTCTCACAAAGACACGGTTGTTGGAACCAAAAATCTAAATTTTGGACTCATCAGACCAAAGGCCAGATTTCCATCAGTCTAATGTCCATTGCTCGTGTTTCTTGACCCAAGCAAGTCTCTTCTTATTATTGGTATCCTTTAGTAGTGGTTTCTTTGCAGCAATTCGACCATGAAGCCTGATTCATGCAGTCTCCTCTGAACAGTTGATGTTGAGATGTGTCTGTTACTTGAACTCTGTGAAGCATTTATTTGGGCTACAATTTCTGAGGCTGGTAACTCAAATGAACTTATCCTCTGCAGCAGAGGTAACTCTGGGTATTCTTTTCCTGTGGCGATCTTCATGAGAGCCAGTTTCATCATAGCTTATTTAAGCTGTTCTTGCCATAATATGGACTTGGTACCAAATAGGCCTATCTTCTGTATACCCACCACTACCGTGTCACAACACAACTGATTGGCTCAAATGCGTTTAGAAGGAAATCTGTCCTTTGGTCTGATGAGTCCAAATTTGCACACCTCCAGGCTGTGTAAGGGCAATTTGACTAAGAAGGAGAGTGATGGAGTGCTGCATCAGATGACCTGGCCTCCACAATCACCCGAACTCAACCCAATTGAGATGGTTTGGGATGAGTTGGACTGTAGAGTGAAGGAAAAGCAGTGCTCAGCATATGTGGGAACTCCTTCAAGACCATTGGAAAAACATTCTTCATGAAGCTGCTTGAGAGAATGCCAAGAGTGTGCAAAGCTGTCATCAAGGCAAAGGGTGGCTACTTTGAAGAATCTAAAATACATTTAGATTTTTTGGTTACTACATGATTCCATATGTGTTATTTCATAGTTTTGATGTCTTCACTATTATTCTACAATGTAGAAAATAGTAAAAAATGAAGAAAAACCCTTGAATGAGTCGGTGTCCAAACTTTTCGCTGGTATTGTATACTTCCATACATGTTTTTCAACTGGTACTGGGGACCCTTCAGAAGAGTCTTGTGAGCGTTGTAGATCAAAATACGTGTTTGTGAGAGTCTGACCTTTCCACAGAGGGGTCATATTAGTGTGTAGCCCAAACAGTTTGGATGCGACAGACAGAAGTTGGCAGATCGTCTGTACCAACTTCAGAAGTGTCCCAAGATGCTTGTGGGGGGTCATAGAGCAAAAGGGAGAACCCCATCATGTTCTTGAGTAATCTTTCCATAGAGATGTTCGGACGCTACAGACAATATATTTATTTATTTATTTTACCCCCAATTTCGTGGTATCCAATTGTTAGTAGCTACTATCTTGTCTCATCGCTACAACTCCCGTACGGGCTCGGGAGAGACGAAGGCCGGTTGCGACAGAGCCTGGGCACGAACCCAGAGTCTCTGGTGGCACAGCTGGCGCTGCAGTACAGCGTCCTTAACCACTGCGCCACCCGGGAGGCCCTACAGACAATATTTTGAGAGAATGATTTTCGGGATGCCTCATGGTCTGACAAACACCGCTCTAGCTCTGTCACCTTTCACCGCAGAAGTGTGACCTCGGCTGATGTGGGGGATTGTGATCTCTCTAGCATAAATTGCTGGATTTTTATGGGAGGATTATGCTAATTAGATTTCCGCGAGAGTAATTAAGAGAGAGAGATATTCCACTAGTCTAATTAAAAGTTGTGGCATTCTATTCATTTCTGCTAAACCTACGGCATCCCAGTGTCTCCTACCTACACACTCCCTTCTGGACAGGTTTCCTCCAGGTATCGGGGTTGAGGGTTGTTTTCTGTACCCTGCTGGACACTCAGCCACACAGGCCCTTCCGTCCCCAGCCAGGGTGTGTCCGTAGGGGCAAGAGCAGCGGAACGAGCCGAAGGTGTTGACGCAGGTCTGCTGGCAGCGCTGTTGCTGCTGGCCCTCCACACACTCATCCACATCTGCGCCGAGGACACACACACGCACAGGAACACACACACACACACAATTAGGAAAGTGGCCTGTCTGATGCTCATGTCACAAAGGCCCCGAGATGAAAGAGTAGAGCAGCTCTGTCTCGCTTTGATTCTCTCTGTTTCGCTCTGGCACACCTCATTACCATGGAGACCAGGCATGCACCGTTGGCTTTCATGAAACGACAAAGGTGATGTGTGACGATGGCCTTTTGTTTTGATCGTGTCCGTGTTCAGCGTTCTGCTGCGACAACAGTATGTGTTCGCTAACATCCACCTCTTCTGTTCCACTGATTGGATCGGCAGCCCTGGTCTCAGTGGGCTGGTTTCAATATGGCAAATACAGAGACTAACAGACTGGGAGAAAAACATCTGCTTTATAGAGGAAGCTGCAGTGTGTGGAAAACATCTCAGGAAGATATATCAACTATTGTACCTGCTAGTTGAGCTCCTGCTCTTTCCCAGGAGAGCACCTGTAGCTGTGTATGTAGCTGTGTATCTAGATGTGTATGTGTGTGTCTGTGTGTGTGTATGTAGATGTGTGTGTGTATGTAGGTGTGTGTGTGTGTGTATGTAGATGTGTGTGTAGATGTGTAGGTGTGTGTGTGTGTAGATGTGTAGGTGTGTGTGTGTGTGTGTGTGTGTGTGTGTGTGTGTGTGTGTGTGTATGTGTGTGTGTTTACACCACCACTGTCCTATAGGAATGTGTAAATGAATATTTATCTCTGCTGTATGGTATGCCTGACTGAGTCAGACAGATTATAGCATGTTGTGCTAGTCAGCTCTGTCTACAGGAGAATTCAACCACCTGTCTATAGACAGTGAATCATGGTAGTACTTTATTCTGAGACGCAAATGATGGGTTACTACCTGGAAATAAACTGTTGAGGGAAAATAGAAAGAGTGAGAAAGTATTTACTCAACTGATAAACACTTTTTTTTTTAACAGAAGCCAATTTCAACCTTTTAAGGTGGATAATTTGACCCAAGTTATTGACTCGATACCCAAAACCAAATGTCCAGCTGTCACAAGATACTACTTTGTAGGTGCACCGTGGAACAGAGATCATAAAACATATATTAACGGGGTCTTTCCTTAGGCTGTAGCTTGTTCCTCTGCAGTGCTGCCTTGTGATCAGAGTGTTAAAGATGTTTTGGATCAAGAATGTATAGCTCTAAATGGAGGATTCTCAGGCTGTAAAAACATCATTGAATTTAGGGGGCATCGTGATCACATCGTAGACCCTGTTGGTGCAGACACTACAGCTGTTCTTTATACAGAGACTGTGGAGGAAGACATCTTGACTAGTCAGAGACTGTGGACAGAAGACATGTTGGCTAGTCAGAGACTGTGGAGGAAGACATCTTGGCTAGTCAGAGACTGTGGAGGAAGACATCTTGGCTAGTCAGAGACTGTGGAGGAAGACATCTTGGCTAGTCAGAGACTGTGGAGGAAGACATCTTGGCTAGTCAGAGACTGTGGACAGAAGACATCTTGGCTAGTCAGAGACTGGAGGAAGACATCTGGGCTAGTCAGAGACTGGAGGAAGACATCTTGGCTAGTCAGAGACTGTGGAGGAAGACATCTTGGCTAGTCAGAGACTGTGGAGGAAGACATCTTGGCTAGTCAGAGACTGTGGACAGAAGACATCTTGGCTAGTCAGAGACTGGAGGAAGACATCTGGGCTAGTCAGAGACTGGAGGAAGACATCTTGGCTAGTCAGAGACTGGAGGAAGACATCTTGGCTAGTCAGAGACTGTGGAGGAAGACATCTTGGCTAGTCAGAGACTGGAGGAAGACATCTTGGCTAGTCAGAGACTGTGGAGGAAGACATCTTGGCTAGTCAGAGACTGTGGAGGAAGACATCTTTGCTAGTCAGAGACTGTGGAGGAAGACATCTTGGCTAGTCAGAGACTGTGGAGGAAGACATCTTGGCTAGTCAGAGACTGTGGAGGAAGACATCTTGGCTAGTCAGAGGCTGTGGAGGAAGACATCTTGACTAGTCAGAGACTGTGGAGGAAGACATCTTGACTAGTCAGAGACTGTGGAGGAAGACATCTTGACTAGTCAGAGACTGTGGAGGAAGACATCTTGACTAGTCAAAGACTGTGGACAGAAGACATCTTGGCTAGTCAGAGACTGTGGAAGAAGACATCTGGGCTAGTCAGAGACTGTGGACAGAAGACATCTGGGCTAGTCAGAGACTGTGGAGGAAGACATCTTGGCCAATCAGAGACTGTGGAGGAAGACATCTTGGCTAGTCAAGGCAACAAAAACAAGACATTTGATCTCCCCCAACAAGGAAGAGCACAAACACAACACTGACTAGGGGTTGGGGCTCATAAAGTGAAATACTTATTTCTACCACAAAGCATGGTACATGTGTAGTAGCTCTTGCACCAGTTGTTTCAGTGAAACATGTCCCTTGAGTACTTGCTACGGCTTTATCGCAATGGGCGAACACTGTCTGGTGTCGCACAGGAGACCCTGGGTTCAAACACACGTCTCTCACCTCGATTGAATGTTTGACTGACCTCTACAGGTACGGTGATCCTCTAACAGGATGAAGCCTGGTCTGCAGTGACACTGAGCTTGTTCCTGGTTCACACTACACAGCTGGGAACAGCCTCCGTTGTTCAGGGCGCAGGGGGTCACCTCTAGGGTTAGAGGTCAGAGGTTAGAGATGGGGGAGTCAGTGTCTCATGTCTGTATTACATATTTATTTTGTGTATATCTTGTCTGTATATCCTGTCTGTCTGTATGGTCTGTCTGTATATCCTGTCTGTCTGTATGGTCTGTCTGTATATCCTGTCTGTATATCCTGTCTGTCTGTATGGTCTGTCTGTATATCCTGTCTGTATATCCTGTCTGTCTGTATGGTCTGTCTGTATATCCTGTCTGTATATCCTGTCTGTCTGTATGGTCTGTCTGTATATCCTGTCTGTCTGTATGGTCTGTCTGTATATCCTGTCTGTATATCCTGTCTGTCTGTATGGTCTGTCTGTATATCCTGTCTGTCTGTATGGTCTGTCTGTATATCCTGTCTGTCTGTATGGTCTGTCTGTATATCCTGTCTGTCTGTATGGTCTGTCTGTATATCCTGTCTGTCTGTATGGTCTGTCTGTATATCCTGTCTGTATATCCTGTCTGTCTGTATGGTCTGTCTGTATATTCTGTTTATTGTCTGGTAACATTTCACCAGATCAAATGTTTGGTACATGTAAATGTGCTTGGTGATTAAAGGTGATTGGGACTCTGTATAGGACTATAGCAGGTGTGCAGGCTGTATGTGTTATGATAGGGCTGGAATAAAGTCCCTGCAGGAGGGTGACTCTCCAGGAGTAGGGCTGGAATAAAGACCCTGCAGGAGGGTGACTCTCCAGGAGTAGGGCTGGAATAAAGTCCCTGCAGGAGGGTGACTCTCCAGGAGTAGGACTGGAATAAAGACCCTGCAGGAGAGTAGTTCTCCAGGAGTAGGGCTGGAATAAAGACCCTGGAGGAGGGTTACTCTCCAGGAGTAGGGCTGGAATAAAGACCCTGCAGGAGGGTAGTTCTCTAGGAGTAGGGCTGGAATAAAGTCCCTGCAGGAGGGTGACTCTCCAGGAGTAGGGCTGGAATAAAGACCCTGCAGGAGGGTAGTTCTCTAGGAGTAGGGCTGGAATAAAGACCCTGCAGGAGGGTAACTCTCAGGAGTAGGGCTGGAATAAAGACCCTGGAGGAGGGTGACTCTCCAGGAGTAGGGCTGGAATAAAGACCCTGGAGGAGGGTTACTCTCCAGGAGTAGGGCTGGAATAAAGACCCTGCAGGAGGGTTACTCTCCAGGAGTAGGGCTGGAATAAAGACCCTGCAGGAGGGTTACTCTCCAAGAGTAGGGCTGGAATAAAGACCCTGGAGGAGGGTGACTCTCCAGGAGTAGTGTTGGCCACTCCTGCATTTAGACTTTACCTTCACTGAGCCCCAGCAATTTAAAACAGGACTGTCTTCCAACAGCCACAGCTGGTCCCAATCCACTTCCTACCCATCAAAGAGTTAGTTCCAAGAGGAAGGGGAAAGAAGTGAATTGGGACCGGCTGCCACAGTCTACCAAGCACAGCACTGACTTCCTGGTCAGTCACTCAGTTAGTCAGTTAGTGAGAGATGATGCGTGTAACAGATATTCTGATGTCACTGAGGTAATAATGTAGAAAACAGAGAGAGCTGCACATGTCTCCTTTCATTACCTCTTTCTCTCCTAACACATCTATGCACATCATCTATACTTATCTCCACACACATCATCTATACACATCTCCACACCTCATCTCCACACAATCTATACACATCATCTCCACACATCATCTCTCCACACCATCTAGACACCTCATCTCCACACATAATCTATACACATCATCTATACACCTCATCTCCACACATGATGTGTATAGATTGTGTGGAGATGATGTGTAGACATGTGTATAGATGATGTGTATAGATTATGTGTGGAGATGATGTGTAGACATGTGTATAGATGATGTGTATAGATGATGTGTATAGATGATGTGTGGAGATGATGTGGGGAGATGATGTGGGGAGATGATGTATAGACATGTGTATAGATGATGTGTGGAGATGATGTGGGGAGATGATGTGTAGACATGTGTATAGATGATGTGTATAGATGATGTGTATAGATGATGTGTGGAGATGATGTGGGGAGATGATGTGGGGAGATGATGTGTAGACATGTGTATAGATGATGTGTGGAGATGATGTGGGGAGATGATGTGTAGACATGTGTATAGATGATGTGTATAGATGATGTGTATAGATGATGTGTGGAGATGATGTGTGGAGATGATGTGGGGAGATGATGTGGGGAGATGATGTGTGTAGATTATGTAAATAGATGAAGTATATAATGATACACATCATCTCTACACATCATCTATACACATGTCTACACATCATCTCTACACATCATCTCTACACATCATCTATACACATCATCTCTACACATCATCTCCACACATCATCTCTACACATCATCTCTACACATCATCTATACACATCATCTCTACACATCATCTCCACACATCATCTCCACACATCATCTCTACACATCATCTATACACATCATCTCTACACATCATCTCCCCACATCATCTCTACACATCATCTATACACATGTCTACACATCATCTCCCCACATCATCTCTACACATCATCTCCACACATCATCTATACACATGTCTACACATCATCTCCCCACATCATCTCTACACATCATCTATACACATGTCTACACATCATCTCCCCACATCATCTCTACACATCATCTCCACCTCATCTCTACACATCATCTCCACACATCATCTCTACACATCATCTCCACCTCATCTCTACACATCATCTCCACACATCATCTCTACACATCATCTCCACCTCATCTCTACACATCATCTCCACACATCATCTATACACATGTCTACACATCATCTCCCCACATCATCTCTACACATCATCTCTACACAGCAACTAACAGGGTTAAGTACAGGGACCCTTAACTTCTCACCTGCCCAAACACAGAGGACACAGTCGATGAGGTGAACACGGCAACATACGTCCTGAACAAAGCTTCTATGGCCTTTCTGTAGCTCTTCAGTTTGGTAGTACAGAATCTGTAGAGAGGCATCACAATGGGGCATGATAGAGCAGTGACTTACCCAAGCAGACCGGGGTGAGACCACTCCACCGTCCAGCCTGCAGACAGTAGCTGTGGATATCCCCGTGGGCCAGGGTGTACCCTGCATAGCAGGCGTACTGGATGTAGTGTTTGTAGTCCCGGGGACCGGGGTTGTCTACCGGACGGAAGTAGAAGGTGCCATGAGCTGGCAGGGGAGGGTAAGGGCACAGCGGACGCCTGTTTAGGGTAACAGGCCTGGGCAGCTCCTCTGTGTTTGTAGCACCCTTAATAAGATGCTGGTCTGACCTGTTTAAAGAGAGATACGATGAGGTCCCATTGTGTCCAGACGTCTCACCATCATCGCCGGACAATGGCGACGACGACGTCTCGTTCGCCTCACTGTGATGACTGTCACTTGTGTCGGTTTCATTGTCCTGTGAGGACCCGTTTGATGCCCGATCCGGAGAGGTCACGTTGCGTCGATGAGTTTCACCACCATCATCATCATCAGAGTTGATGAAGCTTGTGGAGCTGGTCTCAGTGGGTCTCTGAGGATGGGGCTCCTGTGTGTCTGTGCTGCTCACATCTGCTGGCTCCGTAACGCCCTGGCCAGGCGCCAACTGGGTGGCCCCTGGCAGCACCGCCTTCCTGGGTAATGAATCCTCCTGCATAGCCTGGGCTATAGAGGTCCCCTGGTGCCAATACCCTTCAGCGTCCGGCAGGCTGGATGTGGAAGTAATGGTCTCTGTAGTAGCAGAGGAGGATGTGGAGGCCTGAGGTCTAGTGGGATTCTCAGGGGCCCCTTCTCTGTCTGTTAGATCCCTGGTGTCTTTCAAATTCTCCTCCACATGGTGAGCTTTGGGGCTGCGGTCTATGGAGTGTGGGTCTTTTAGGTGGGTGTGGGGGTCTTTAGGTGGTGCGTTGGCCAGCAACACGGGCTTGGAGGCGGTGTTAGCGATGGTATTGTAGTGAAGCTGTAGGTGGTTCTTCAGAGCAGACAGCACGGCAAGGTTCTGGCTCTGGATTCTGGGCATCGGGACGGTGGGATCCTTATGCTTCCATGACCTCATCATATCAGACTCTAGGAGGGAGAGGCACAGAGGAGGATCAGGAGACATCATCAGACTCTAGGAGGGAAGAGGCACAGAGGAGGATCAATACCAGAAGACATCATCAGACTCTAGGAGGGAAGAGGCACAGAGGAGGATCAATACCAGGAGACATCATCAGACTCTAGGAGGGAGAGGCACAGAGGAGGATCAATACCAGGAGACATCATCAGACTCTAGGAGGGAGAGGCACAGAGGAGGATCAATACCAGGAGACATCATCAGATTCTAGGAGGGAGAGGCACAGAGGAGGATCAATATCAGGAGACATCATCAGACTCTAGGAGGGAGAGGCACAGAGGAGGATCAATACCAGGAGACATCATCAGACTCTAGGAGGGAGAGGCACAGAGGAGGATCAATACCAGGAGACATCATCAGACTCTAGGAGGGGAGAGACACAGAGGAGGATCAGGAGACATCATATCAGACTCTAGGAGGGGAGAGGCACAGAGGAGGATCTGGAGACATCATATCAGACTCTAGGAGGGAGAGACACAGAGGAGGACCAGGAGACATCATATCAGACTCTAGGAGGGGAGAGGCACAGAGGAGGACCAGGAGACATCATATCAGACTCTAGGAGGGAGAGACACAGAGGAGGACCAGGAGACATCATATCAGACTCTAGGAGGGGAGAGGCACAGAGGAGGACCAGGAGACATCATATCAGACTCTAGGAGGGGAGAGGCACAGAGGAGGATCAATACCAGGAGACATCATCAGACTCTAGGAGGGAGAGGCACAGAGGAGGATCAATACCAGGAGACATCATCAGACTCTAGGAGGGAGAGGCACAGAGGAGGACCAGGAGACATCATATCAGACTCTAGGAGGGAGAGGCACAGAGGAGGATCAATACCAGGAGACATCATCAGACTCTAGGAGGGAGAGGCACAGAGGAGGATCAATACCAGGAGACATCATCAGACTCTAGGAGGGGAGAGGCACAGAGGAGGATCAATACCAGGAGACATCATCAGACTCTAGGAAGGAGAGGCACAGAGGAGGATCAATACCAGGAGACATCATCAGACTCTAGGAGGGGAGAGACACAGAGGAGGATCAGGAGACATTAGATCAGACTCTAGGAGGGGAGAGGCACAGAGGAGGATCAGGAGACATCATATCAGACTCTAGGAGGGGAGAGGCACTCATCAGACTCTAGGAGGGAGAGGCACAGAGGAGGATCAATACCAGGAGACATCATCAGACTCTAGGAGGGAGAGGCACAGAGGAGGATCAATACCAGGAGACATCATCAGACTCTAGGAGGGGAGAGGCACAGAGGAGGATCAATACCAGGAGACATCATCAGACTCTAGGAGGGGAGAGGCACAGAGGAGGATCAATACCAGGAGACATCATCAGACTCTAGGAGGGAGAGGCACAGAGGAGTATCAATACCAGGAGACATCATCAGACTCTAGGAGGGGAGAGGCACAGAGGAGGATCAATACCAGGAGACATCATCAATCGATGCCTTCGTTTAAAGCAGGGTAAAAATCAGATTACAGGGTATGTTTTATAATTAGTCCACATGAAGGAGGTAGCCTACTGTAGAATACCATGCTGATAGTAATCTACAGCTGTCTCCCGCTCAGGCCTCACACTGAAAAGAGAGAGGTGGAGGGCCACGGTGGACGCTCACCAAGGGGGCAAAGAGGACTAAGTCAGTAAGTCAAGTCTCTCACCCTTGCAGACAGGCTTGGTGCCGTTCCAGTTCTGACCCTTGCAGTAGAGCAGTGAGTGTCCATAGAGCCTGTAGCCCGCATCACAGCTGAAGAGAGCCCAGGACCCGTCCTCTGTCACACTGGTAACCCCCTGCAGGAGATCCCCTGGGCTGGGACACCCAGAGGCTGGAATACACACACAGGAGATTCAACACAGATTAGAAGAGAAAGAGAGAAAGAAAGATAGAGAGAAATCCAATTTTGATCAACTCCCATATCTACTGGGTGGAATTCCACAGTGTGCCATCACAGCAGCAAGATTTGTGACCTGTTGCCACAAGAAAAGGGCAACTAGTGAAGAACAAACACCATTGTAAATATAACCTATATTTATTTATTTTCCCTTTTGTACTTTAACTATTTGCACATCATTACAACACTGTATATAAACATAATATGACATTTGAAATGTCTTTATTCTTTTGGAACTTTTGTGAGTGTAATATTTACTGTTCACTTTTGGTTTATTTCACTTGCTTTAGCAATGCAAACACATATTTCCCATGCCGATAAAGCCCCTTGGAGAGAGAGAGAGAGAGGGAGAGAGAGAGAGAGAGAGAGCGAGAGAGAGAGAGAGAGAGGGAGAGAGAGAGAGAGAGAGAGAGAGAGAGGGAGAGAGAGAGAGGGAGAGAGAGAGAGAGAGAGAGAGGGAGACTTAACAGCTCAACTCGTACATTTTCTCAGTGAAAACAATGTACTGAGCAAATGTCAAATTGGCTTTTTACCAAATTACCGTACGACAGACCACGTATTCACCCTGCACACCCTAATTGATTTCAAAAAAGCCTTTGACTCAATTTGGCATGAGGGTCTAGTATACAAATTGATGAAAAATGGTGTTGGGGGAAAAACATACGACTTTACAAACAACAAGTGTGCGGTTAAAATTGTCAAAAAACACACACATTTCTTTCCACAGGGCCGTGGGGTGAGACAGGGATGCAGCTTAAGCCCCACCCTCTTCAACATATACATCAACAAATTGGCGCGGGCACTAGAACAGTCTGCAGCACCCGGCCTCACCCTACTAGAATCTGAAGTCAAATGTCTATTGATGATCTGGTGCTTCTGTCCCCAACCAAGGAGGGCCTACAGCAGCACCTAGATCTTCTGTACAGATTCTGTCAGACCTGGGCCCTGACAGTAAATCTCAGTAAGACAAAAAATGTAGTGTTCCAAAGAAGGTCCAGTTGCCAGGACCACAAATACAAATTCCATCTAGACACCATTGCCCTAGAGCACACAAGAAACTATATATACCCTGGCCCTAAACATCAGGATCACAGGTCACTTCCACAAAGCTGTGAACGATCTGAGAGACAAGGCAAGAAGGGCCTTCTATGCCATCAAAAGGAACATAAAATTCAACATACCAATTAGGATATGGCTAAAAATACTTGAATCAGTCATAGAGCCCATTGCCCTTTATGGTTGTGAGGTCTGGGGTCCGCTCACCAACCAAGAATTCACAAAATGGGACAAACACCAAATTGAGACTCTGAAAGCAGAATTCTGCAAAAATATCCTCTGTGTACAACGTAGAACAGGACAACAGCACAATTAGACCCAAGCAAATCATGAGAAAACAAAAAGATAATTACTTGACACATTGGAAAGAATTCACAAAAAAACAGAGCCAACTAGAATGCTATTTGGCCCTAAACAGAGAGTACACCGTGGCAGAATACCTGACCACTGTGACTGACCCAAACTTAAGGAAGGCTTTGACTACGTACAGACTCAGTGAGCATAGCCTTGCTATTGAGAAATTGAGAGAGAGAGACGTGTAACTTGAAATACATGTATCAAACTCAAGTCACTTACCAACACACACGGGAGGTTCCCTGGTCCACTGTCCAGACACACAGCTGTTGGTTCTATATCCATGGATCTTATAGCCAGAGTTACAGGTGAACGCCACATACAGCCCGCTGTAACGGAAGAATGTTCTACCGTTTTCCACGTGTCTGAAACTACTGCATTCCTCACCCAATGACCCTGGAGACAGAACAGAGATCAACATAAAGACAGTCTGATGCCACGAGGAGTTCCAATTGATCTCAAAAGTCCTTTTTTACCAACCAAACAGAAACAAGAGATCCAATAGATGAAATCCAAACCAGTTGACATGGTAGACAGACTGACTGACCTGGAGGGAGGGTCCATAGCAGAGCGACTAGCGCAGAGAGAAGCCCTGTCAGAGCCCCCATGGTCTCTCCCTGCAGCAGACTGAGGTGCTCTCCTCTTTCTCTCTCTCTCTTCCTCTCCCTCGCTCTACTCTTCCTCTCTCTCTCCCTTCCTCTCACTCTCTCTACTCTTCTCTCTCGCTCTCCCCCTTCCTCTCCCTCTCTCTCTCCCTTCCTCTCACTCTCCCTTCCTCTCGTCTCTCTCTCTCTCCCTTCCTCTCTCTACTCTTTTCTCTCTTTCCTTTCCTCTCCCTCGCTCTACTCCTCTCTCTCCCTCTCTCTACTCTTCTCTCTTTCCCTTCCTCTCCCTCGCTCTACTCCTCTCTCTTTACTCTTCTCTCACATCCTCCCTCTCTTGCTCCGTATCTGTGATTCTCTGGCACATATGTTGTCCTGTGTGTGTGTTGTCCTGTTTGTGTGTGTGATCCTGAACACCAGACCTGTGGAATGCCTCCGACCCTCCTGAGAGAGGCTGGTCCTGCCATTTGGCCTCCCTCCCTGTCAGTCAGAAGTACGAGGTGTGTTTAACAGTGCTCACACATTGCTTTGTAATTATGGGGCTTCCAATACACACCCACCTCTACATGCATGCACAAACATGTGCATAAACACACACACACACCTCTACATGCATGCACAAACATGTGCATACACACACACACACCTCTACATGCATGCACAAACATGTGCATAAACACACACACACCAAATACAAATGTGAACCAACCGAGTAAGGAAACAGCCAGTAAAGAGCATTTAAAGCTACACATCACATTATACAACATAACAGCAACCTTACCGGTTCACTAGTTGATATAGACTAAGGAAGTCTTAGAAAAGGCAGCCTCGTCTGAGATAGAACAGCCAATAGGAGCAGGAGTCTATTTCCTGTTTCTGTAGTGAGGCAGCTGGATGTACAGTACACCCCCTGGACAGGACACTAGTCTATCTCCTGTTTCTGTAGTGAGGCAGCTTGATGTACAGTACACCCCCTGGACAGGACACTAGTCTATCTCCTGTTTCTGTAGTGAGACAGCTGGATGTACAGTACACCCCTTGGACAGGACACTAGTCTATCGCCTGTTTCTGTAGTGAGACAGCTGGATGTACAATACACCCCTTGGACAGGACACTAGTCTATCGCCTGTTTCTGTAGTGAGACAGCTTGATGTACAGTACACCCCCTGGACAGGACACTAGTCTATCTCCTGTTTCTGTAGTGAGGCAGCTTGATGTACAGTACACCCCCTGGACAGGACACTAGTCTATCGCCTGTTTCTGTAGTGAGGCAGCTTGATGTACAGATCACCCCCTGGACAGGACACTAGTCTATCTCCTGTTTCTGTAGTGAGACAGCTTGATGTACAGTACACCCCCTGGACAGGACACTAGTCTATCTCCTGTTTCTGTAGTGAGACAGCTTGATGTACAGTACACCCCCTGGACAGGACACTAGTCTATCTCCTGTTTCTGTAGTGAGGCAGCTTGATGTACAGTACACCCCTTGGACAGGACACTAGTCTATCGCCTGTTTCTGTAGTGAGACAGCTTGATGTACAATACACCCCCTGGACAGGACACTAGTCTATCTCCTGTTTCTGTAGTGAGACAGCTGGATGTACAATACACCCCTTGGACAGGACACTAGTCTATCTCCTGTTTCTGTAGTGAGACAGCTGGATGTACAATACACCCCTTGGACAGGACACTAGTCTATCGCCTGTTTCTGTAGTGAGACAGCTGGATGTACAGTACACCCCTTGGACAGGACACTAGTCTATCGCCTGTTTCTGTAGTGAGGCAGCTTGATGTACAGTACACCCCTTGGACAGGACACTAGTCTATCGCCTGTTTCTGTAGTGAGACAGCTTGATGTACAGTACACCCCCTGGACAGGACACTAGTCTATCGCCTGTTTCTGTAGTGAGACAGCTGGATGTACAATACACCCCTTGGACAGGACACTAGTCTATCTCCTGTTTCTGTAGTGAGACAGCTGGATATACAATACACCCGCCCTAATGAATTATAACCAGAGTCTGTTCATGCTTTTATTGACATGATATGCCAGGATCGGCCATCAACTGTTTTTATTGAGAAATGGTAATATACTTCTATGTCAGCATCATGGACTGTCAGCTCTGGTGGACATTCCTGCAGTCAGCATGCCAATTACACGCTCCCTCGAAACTTGTGACATCTGTGTTGTGTGACAAAACTGCACATTTTAAAGTGGCCTTTTATTGCCCCCCCCAGCACAAGGTGCACCTGTGTAATGATCATGCTGTTTAATCAGCTTCTTGATATGCCACACCTGTCAGGTGGATGCATTATCTTGGCAAAGGAGAAATGCTCACTAACAGGGATATAAACAAATGTGTAAACAAAATTTGTGCACAAAATTTGAGAGGAATAAGCTTGGAACATTTGTGGGATTGTTTATTTCAGCTTCATGAATCATGTGACCAACACTTTACACCAGGAAGTAAATGAGTTAATAGACCAATAAGAAAGACGTCGAAACCTCTCTGCCAATAACAGATCATTTACTTTACACGCTGCCTTTTATGAGGTTGGAATAATACTGACAAATTTAGAGAATTACGATAATGACCTTTTAAGTGTAAGAGGTGTTTAAAAATACATTTCAGCCTGTTCTGGTTGGATGGTTTTGACCTGCCTGGTGACATCACCAGGAAGTAAATGAGTTAATAGACCAATAAGAAAGACGTCGAAACCTCTCTGCCAATAACAGATCATTTTCAGTTTTCCAGACCACTCCCAGACAGTCATAGCTAAATTCTTGCTTGAGAAATAGCTCTTTGCTAAAAGAAGCTATTTTAGTTTCTTTCTGACCATTTTAATGAAAAAACAATCACAGTAAGGTACTTACCCAGAGATGATTTAATATTGAGATGTTAAAAAATTATAACATCTGCATTGGACCTTTGACCCTGAAGAGAGGATGTAGCAGTCTGGTCTCAGAGTTACAGCCCTGTCTCAGACCTAGAAAAGATGGGGCAAAGTGCTGTTGGTCTGCAGAGCAGAGCTAGGACATGCCGCGGGGAGCTCTTGTCTGCGTTGTCTGTAGAAACCTCACGTGTGTTGGTCCGTCTCCATATCAGTAGCTGGTGAGAGTAGTGTGTTCTCCTCTGAGACATGTTCTACACCACAGGGAGAAGGGTGACCACATCTCCTAGATATATTCCTGACTCATGCAACTGCATGTGCTACACTGAGTGTATGGTTGACCACAAGACTGTTAAAGCCTGCAGAGCTAAAGCCAAGGCGAGCATGGCTCCCCTCAAGCCTGCTGCTGGTTTTTGTAGTACTCTCTCAGCATAGCTGCTGGTCTTTGTAGTTCTATCAGCCTAGCTGCTGGTCTTTGTAGTTCTCTCAGCCTAGCTGCTGGTCTTTGTAGTTCTCTCAGCCTAGCCGCTGGTCTTTGTAATTCTCTCAGCCTAGCCGCTGGTCTTTGTAGTTCTCTCAGCCTAGCCGCTGGTCTTTGTAGTTCGCTCAGCCTAGCTACTGGTCTTTGTAGTTCTCTCAGCCTAGCCGCTGGTCTTTGTAGTTCGCTCAGCCTAGCTACTGGTCTTTGTAGTTCTCTCAGCCTAGCCGCTGGTCTTTGTAGTTCTCTCAGCCTAGCCGCTGGTCTTGGTAATTCTCTCAACCTAGTTGCTGGTCTTTGTAGTTCTCTCAGCCTAGCCGCTGGTCTTGGTAATTCTCTCAACCTAGCTGCTGGTCTTTGTAGTTCTCTCAGCCTAGCCGCTGGTCTTTGTAGTTCTCTCAGCCTAGCCGCTGGTCTTTGTAGTTCTCTCAGCCTAGCCGCTGGTCTTTGTAATTCTCTCAACCTAGCCGCTGGTCTTTGTAGTTCTCTCAGCCTAGCCGCTGGTCTTTGTAGTTCTCTCAGCCCTGCTGCTAGTGTTGGCTCACTGAGCTAAAGCGAAGTCATTGCCCGGGTAGCTAATGTGAGTCTTCAGCTCTACAACAAGGTTTCTCTCAGCCCTGCTGTTGGTCCTTAACATCCAGTTTGTGCACCACCCTGAAGGCCTCTAGGAACTCGTTGAAGTCGATGCTACCATCCTTGTTGAAGTCTATACTCTTAGCCAGTTCATCTATGGCCCGGTCATCCACCTCCACACCTAGGTGAGCACTAAACAGATGCCAGGTCTGACGGAACTCCTCGATGGATATCTGACCTGGATGGGGAGAGACAGTGAGAGAAACTAAGGAATACTAAAACGGTTTTCTGTCTAACAAGCTAATGGTTAATATAGCATGATGTGAACTAGCAAGCGTATGAGCTGTAAAAGTCATCAGAGTAACGTACCAGAGTGGTCTTTGTCCATGATGTTGAAGATAATTTCAAGGTCTGTTCGATATCTGTAAAGAGTTTTAGCCAAGTTTGGAGTGACCTGAACAAAACACAGAGGGAGATTTTGTGAAAGGAGCAGCTTTATTGATTGCCAAATAAAATCAATCAATTGATCGATCAGTCTCTTCCTGGTTCTGACCTGGGGTATGGGTTGTCCCGGGCCCATGTCCTCGAAGCAGGACTGGTAGTCGATGCTGCCATCTGGTGCCAGCCGTGCCAGGCGCGGGCGCAGAGTCCTCCAGGGCAGGTCCAGTCTCACGACTGACTCCACCACCAGGGCCCACTCACAGACAGAGATACAGCCTGGAACAGACAGTCTAACTCACTGACAGAGATACAGCCTGGAACAGACAGTCTAACTCACTGACAGACATACAGCCTGGAACAGACAGTCTAACTCACTGACAGAGATACAGCCTGGAACAGACAGTCTAACTCACTGACAGATAGAGATACAGCCTGGACCAGACAGTCTAACTCACTGACAGACAGAGATACAGCCTGGAACAGACAGTCTAACTCACTGACAGACAGAGATACAGCCTGGACCAGACAGTCTAACTCACTGACAGAGATACAGCCTGGAACAGACAGTCTAACTCACTGACAGAGATACAGCCTGGAACAGACAGTCTAACTCACTGACAGACAGAGATACAGCCTAGAACAGACAGTCTAACTCACTGACAGACAGAGATACAGCCTGGAACAGACAGTCTAACTCACTGACAGAGATACAGCCTGGAACAGACAGTCTAACTCACTGACAGACAGAGATACAGCCTGGAACAGACAGTCTAACTCACTGACAGACAGAGATACAGCCTGGAACAGACAGTCTAACTCACTGACAGACAGAGATACAGCCTGGAACAGACAGTCTAACTCACTGACAGACAGAGATACAGCCTGGACCAGACAGTCTAACTCACTGACAGCCTGGAACAGACAGTCTAACTCACTGACAGACAGAGATACAGCCTGGAACAGACAGTCTAACTCACTGACAGAGATACAGCCTGGACCAGACAGTCTAACTCACTGACAGAGATACAGCCTAGAACAGACAGTCTAACTCACTGACAGAGATACAGCCTGGAACAGACAGTCTAACTCACTGACAGACAGAGATACAGCCTGGACCAGACAGTCTAACTCACTCACAGACAGAGATACAGCCTGGACCAGACAGTCTAACTCACTGACAGACAGAGATACAGCCTGGAACAGACAGTCTAACTCACTGACAGATAGAGATACAGCCTGGAACAGACAGTCTAACTCACTGACAGACAGAGATACAGCCTGGACCAGACAGTCTAACTCACTGACAGCCTGGAACAGACAGTCTAACTCACAGACAGACAGAGATACAGCCTGGAACAGACAGTCTAACTCACTGACAGACAGAGATACAGCCTGGACCAGACAGTCTAACTCACTGACAGCCTGGAACAGACAGTCTAACTCACAGACAGACAGAGATACAGCCTGGAACTGACAGTCTAACTCACTCACAGACAGAGATACAGCCTGGACCAGACAGTCTAACTCACTGACAGACAGAGATACAGCCTGGACCAGACAGTCTAACTCACTGACAGAGATACAGCCTGGACCAGACAGTCTAACTCACTGACAGACAGAGATACAGCCTGGATCAGACAGTCTAACTCACTGACAGACAGAGATACAGCCTGGAACAGACAGTCTAACTCACTGACAGACAGAGATACAGCCTGGACCAGACAGTCTAACTCACTGACAGACAGAGATACAGCCTGGACCAGACAGTCTAACTCACTGACAGAGATACAGCCTGGAACAGACAGTCTAACTCACTGACAGAGATACAGCCTAGAACAGACAGTCTAACTCACTGACAGACAGAGATACAGCCTGGAACAGACAGTCTAACTCACTGACAGACAGAGATACAGCCTGGACCAGACAGTCTAACTCACTCACAGACAGAGATACAGCCTGGACCAGACAGTCTAACTCACTGACAGACAGAGATACAGCCTGGAACAGACAGTCTAACTCACTGACAGATAGAGATACAGCCTGGAACAGACAGTCTAACTCACTGACAGACAGAGATACAGCCTGGACCAGACAGTCTAACTCACTGACAGCCTGGAACAGACAGTCTAACACAGACAGACAGAGATACAGCCTGGAACAGACAGTCTAACTCACTGACAGACAGAGATACAGCCTGGACCAGACAGTCTAACTCACTGACAGGCTGGAACAGACAGTCTAACTCACAGACAGACAGAGATACAGCCTGGAACAGACAGTCTAACTCACTCACAGACAGAGATACAGCCTGGACCAGACAGTCTAACTCACTGACAGACAGAGATACAGCCTGGAACAGACAGTCTAACTCACTGACAGACAGAGATACAGCCTGGAACAGACAGTCTAACTCACTGACAGAGATACAGCCTGGACCAGACAGTCTAACTCACTGACAGAGATACAGCCTGGACCAGACAGTCTAACTCACTGACAGAGATACAGCCTGGAACAGACAGTCTAACTCACTGACAGACAGAGATACAGCCTGGACCAGACAGTCTAACTCACTCACAGACAGAGATACAGCCTGGACCAGACAGTCTAACTCACTGACAGACAGAGATACAGCCTGGAACAGACAGTCTAACTCACTGACAGATAGAGATACAGCCTGGAACAGACAGTCTAACTCACTGACAGACAGAGATACAGCCTGGACCAGACAGTCTAACTCACTGACAGCCTGGAACAGACAGTCTAACTCACAGACAGACAGAGATACAGCCTGGAACAGACAGTCTAACTCACTGACAGACAGAGATACAGCCTGGACCAGACAGTCTAACTCACTGACAGAGATACAGCCTGGAACAGACAGTCTAACTCACTGACAGACAGAGATACAGCCTGGACCAGACAGTCTAACTCACTGACAGCCTGGAACAGACAGTCTAACTCACAGACAGACAGAGATACAGCCTGGAACTGACAGTCTAACTCACTCACAGACAGAGATACAGCCTGGACCAGACAGTCTAACTCACTGACAGACAGAGATACAGCCTGGAACAGACAGTCTAACTCACTGACAGACAGAGATACAGCCTGGACCAGACAGTCTAACTCACTGACAGAGATACAGCCTGGAACAGACAGTCTAACTCACTGACAGACAGAGATACAGCCTGGAACAGACAGTCTAACTCACTGACAGACAGAGATACAGCCTGGAACAGACAGTCTAACTCACTGACAGAGATACAGCCTGGACCAGACAGTCTAACTCACTGACAGAGATACAGCCTAGAACAGACAGTCTAACTCACTGACAGACAGAGATACAGCCTGGAACAAACAGTCTAACTCACTGACAGACAGAGATACAGCCTGGACCAGACAGTCTAACTCACTCACAGACAGAGATACAGCCTGGACCAGACAGTCTAACTCACTGACAGACAGAGATACAGCCTGGACCAGACAGTCTAACTCACTGACAGCCTGGAACAGACAGTAACTCACAGACAGACAGAGATACAGCCTGGAACAGACAGTCTAACTCACTGACAGACAGAGATACAGCCTGGACCAGACAGTCTAACTCACTGACAGCCTGGAACAGACAGTAACTCACAGACAGTCTAACTCACTGACAGCCTGGAACAGACAGTCTAACTCACAGACAGACAGAGATACAGCCTGGAACAGACAGTCTAACTCACTGACAGACAGAGATACAGCCTGGACCAGACAGTCTAACTCACTCACAGACAGAGATACAGCCTGGACCAGACAGTCTAACTCACTGACAGACAGAGATACAGCCTGGAACAGACAGTCTAACTCACTGACAGATAGAGATACAGCCTGGAACAGACAGTCTAACTCACTGACAGACAGAGATACAGCCTGGACCAGACAGTCTAACTCACTGACAGCCTGGAACAGACAGTCTAACTCACAGACAGACAGAGATACAGCCTGGACCAGACAGTCTAACTCACTGACAGAGATACAGCCTGGAACAGACAGTCTAACTCACTGACAGACAGAGATACAGCCTGGACCAGACAGTCTAACTCACTGACAGCCTGGAACAGACAGTCTAACTCACAGACAGACAGAGATACAGCCTGGAACAGACAGTCTAACTCACTGACAGACAGAGATACAGCCTGGACCAGACAGTCTAACTCACTGACAGACAGAGATACAGCCTGGAACAGACAGTCTAACTCACTGACAGACAGAGATACAGCCTGGACCAGACAGTCTAACTCACTGACAGAGATACAGCCTGGAACAGACAGTCTAACTCACTGACAGACAGAGATACAGCCTGGAACAGACAGTCTAACTCACTGACAGACAGAGATACAGCCTGGAACAGACAGTCTAACTCACTGACAGAGATACAGCCTGGACCAGACAGTCTAACTCACTGACAGAGATACAGCCTAGAACAGACAGTCTAACTCACTGACAGACAGAGATACAGCCTGGAACAGACAGTCTAACTCACTGACAGACAGAGATACAGCCTGGACCAGACAGTCTAACTCACTCACAGACAGAGATACAGCCTGGACCAGACAGTCTAACTCACTGACAGACAGAGATACAGCCTGGAACAGACAGTCTAACTCACTGACAGATAGAGATACAGCCTGGAACAGACAGTCTAACTCACTGACAGACAGAGATACAGCCTGGACCAGACAGTCTAACTCACTGACAGCCTGGAACAGACAGTAACTCACAGACAGACAGAGATACAGCCTGGAACAGACAGTCTAACTCACTGACAGACAGAGATACAGCCTGGACCAGACAGTCTAACTCACTGACAGCCTGGAACAGACAGTAACTCACAGACAGTCTAACTCACTGACAGCCTGGAACAGACAGTCTAACTCACAGACAGACAGAGATACAGCCTGGAACAGACAGTCTAACTCACTGACAGACAGAGATACAGCCTGGACCAGACAGTCTAACTCACTGACAGAGATACAGCCTGGAACAGACAGTCTAACTCACTGACAGACAGAGATACAGCCTGGACCAGACAGTCTAACTCACTGACAGCCTGGAACAGACAGTCTAACTCACAGACAGACAGAGATACAGCCTGGAACAGACAGTCTAACTCACTGACAGACAGAGATACAGCCTGGACCAGACAGTCTAACTCACTGACAGACAGAGATACAGCCTGGATCAGACAGTCTAACTCACTGACAGACAGAGATACAGCCTGGAACAGACAGTCTAACTCACTGACAGACAGAGATACAGCCTGGACCAGACAGTCTAACTCACTGACAGACAGAGATACAGCCTGGACCAGACAGTCTAACTCACTGACAGGCTGGAACAGACAGTCTAACTCACAGACAGACAGAGATACAGCCTGGAACAGACAGTCTAACTCACTCACAGACAGAGATACAGCCTGGACCAGACAGTCTAACTCACTGACAGACAGAGATACAGCCTGGAACAGACAGTCTAACTCACTGACAGACAGAGATACAGCCTGGAACAGACAGTCTAACTCACTGACAGAGATACAGCCTGGACCAGACAGTCTAACTCACTGACAGAGATACAGCCTGGACCAGACAGTCTAACTCACTGACAGAGATACAGCCTGGAACAGACAGTCTAACTCACTGACAGACAGAGATACAGCCTGGACCAGACAGTCTAACTCACTCACAGACAGAGATACAGCCTGGACCAGACAGTCTAACTCACTGACAGACAGAGATACAGCCTGGAACAGACAGTCTAACTCACTGACAGATAGAGATACAGCCTGGAACAGACAGTCTAACTCACTGACAGACAGAGATACAGCCTGGACCAGACAGTCTAACTCACTGACAGCCTGGAACAGACAGTCTAACTCACAGACAGACAGAGATACAGCCTGGAACAGACAGTCTAACTCACTGACAGACAGAGATACAGCCTGGACCAGACAGTCTAACTCACTGACAGAGATACAGCCTGGAACAGACAGTCTAACTCACTGACAGACAGAGATACAGCCTGGACCAGACAGTCTAACTCACTGACAGCCTGGAACAGACAGTCTAACTCACAGACAGACAGAGATACAGCCTGGAACAGACAGTCTAACTCACTGACAGACAGAGATACAGCCTGGACCAGACAGTCTAACTCACTGACAGACAGAGATACAGCCTGGAACAGACAGTCTAACTCACTGACAGACAGAGATACAGCCTGGACCAGACAGTCTAACTCACTGACAGAGATACAGCCTGGAACAGACAGTCTAACTCACTGACAGACAGAGATACAGCCTGGAACAGACAGTCTAACTCACTGACAGACAGAGATACAGCCTGGAACAGACAGTCTAACTCACTGACAGACAGAGATACAGCCTGGACCAGACAGTCTAACTCACTGACAGACAGAGATACAGCCTGGAACAGACAGTCTAACTCACTGACAGACAGAGATACAGCCTGGAACAGACAGTCTAACTCACTGACAGACAGAGATACAGCCTGGACCAGACAGTCTAACTCACTCACAGACAGAGATACAGCCTGGACCAGACAGTCTAACTCACTGACAGACAGAGATACAGCCTGGAACAGACAGTCTAACTCACTGACAGATAGAGATACAGCCTGGAACAGACAGTCTAACTCACTGACAGACAGAGATACAGCCTGGACCAGACAGTCTAACTCACTGACAGCCTGGAACAGACAGTAACTCACAGACAGACAGAGATACAGCCTGGAACAGACAGTCTAACTCACTGACAGACAGAGATACAGCCTGGACCAGACAGTCTAACTCACTGATAGCCTGGAACAGACAGTAACTCACAGACAGTCTAACTCACTGACAGCCTGGAACAGACAGTCTAACTCACAGACAGACAGAGATACAGCCTGGAACAGACAGTCTAACTCACTGACAGACAGAGATACAGCCTGGACCAGACAGTCTAACTCACTGACAGAGATACAGCCTGAAACAGACAGTCTAACTCACTGACAGACAGAGATACAGCCTGGACCAGACAGTCTAACTCACTGACAGCCTGGAACAGACAGTCTAACTCACAGACAGACAGAGATACAGCCTGGAACAGACAGTCTAACTCACTGACAGACAGAGATACAGCCTGGACCAGACAGTCTAACTCACTGACAGACAGAGATACAGCCTGGATCAGACAGTCTAACTCACTGACAGACAGAGATACAGCCTGGAACAGACAGTCTAACTCACTGACAGACAGAGATACAGCCTGGACCAGACAGTCTAACTCACTGACAGACAGAGATACAGCCTGGACCAGACAGTCTAACTCACTGACAGAGATACAGCCTGGAACAGACAGTCTAACTCACTGACAGACAGAGATACAGCCTGGAACAGACAGTCTAACTCACTGACAGAGATACAGCCTAGAACAGACAGTCTAACTCACTGACAGACAGAGATACAGCCTGGAACAGACAGTCTAACTCACTGACAGACAGAGATACAGCCTGGACCAGACAGTCTAACTCACTCACAGACAGAGATACAGCCTAGACCAGACAGTCTAACTCACTGACAGACAGAGATACAGCCTGGAACAGACAGTCTAACTCACTGACAGATAGAGATACAGCCTGGAACAGACAGTCTAACTCACTGACAGACAGAGATACAGCCTGGACCAGACAGTCTAACTCACTGACAGCCTGGAACAGACAGTCTAACTCACAGACAGACAGAGATACAGCCTGGAACAGACAGTCTAACTCACTCACAGACAGAGATACAGCCTGGACCAGACAGTCTAACTCACTGACAGACAGAGATACAGCCTGGAACAGACAGTCTAACTCACTGACAGAGATACAGCCTGGAACAGACAGTCTAACTCACTGACAGACAGAGATACAGCCTGGACCAGACAGTCTAACTCACTGACAGAGATACAGCCTGGAACAGACAGTCTAACTCACTGACAGAGGTATAGCCCGGAACAGACCCAGCATAGAGTCACTAATGATACACAATGATGGGCGCGTTCCAGGTGATCTTTATGGCAGGTGGCTACACATCTCAGAACATGACTATGTCATAGGAGTTTGGGGTGTTCTTTAACAGCTGGCAGGTGTTATTGGGTGTTATTGCCAAAATATCTTACCACTGTTACTTGTGTCATACTGCTGAAAGGCAGCCATGAGTTCTGAGCGATGAGAAAACAGCTTCTCCTGTACAGCCCTTACAGCTGAACCCTCTGCCACGTTCACCCTGCGGACGGATGGACACACACACACACGATAATCAACTCATTGTCACGCTCTGTATGTAGAGACCAGTAGGAACCGTGATCCCCCAGCCCCTACCTCCACCTCCACCTCAGCCCCTACCTCCACCCCAGCTCCTACCTCCACCTCCACCTCCACCCCCTACCTCCACCTCCACCCCAGCCCCTACCTCCACCTCCACCCCCACCCCAGCCCCTACCTCCACCTCCACCCCAGCCCCTACCTCCACCCCAGCCCCTACCCCCACCTCCACCCCAGCCCCTACCTCCACCCCAGCTCCTACCTCCACCTCCACCCCTTACCTCCACCTCCACCTCCACCCCAGCCCCTACCTCCACCTCCACCCCAGCCCCTACCTCCACCTCCACCCCAGCCCCTACCTCCACCTCCACCCCAGCTCCTACCTCCACCTCCACCTCCACCTCCACCCCAGCCCCTACCTCCACCTCCACCCCAGCCCCTACCTCCACCTCCACCCCAGCCCCTACCTTTACCTCCACCCCAGCCCCTACCTCCACCCCAGCCCCTACCTCCACCTCCACCTCCACCCCAGCTCCTACCTCCACCCCCTACCTCCACCTCCACCCCAGCCCCTACCTCCACCTCCACCCCAGCCCCTTACTCCACCTCCTCCCCAGCCCCTACCTCCACCCCAGCTCCTACCTCCACCCCCTACCTCCACCTCCACCTCCACCCCAGCACCTACGTCCACCTCCACCGCAGCCCCTACCTCCACCTCCACCCCAGCCCCTACCTCCACCCCAGCCCCTACCTCCACCTCCACCCCAGCCCCTACCTCCACCTCCACCCCAGCCCCTACCTCCACCTCCACCCCAGCCCCTACCTCCACCTCCACCCCAGCCCCTACCTCCACCTCCACCCCAGCCCCTACCTCCACCCCAGCCCCTACCTCCACCTCCACCCCAGCCCCTACCTCCACCTCCACCCCAGCCCCTACCTCCACCTCCACCCCAGCCCCTACCTCCACCCCAGCCCCTACCTCCACCTCCACCCCAGCCCCTACCTCCACCTCCACCTCCACCCCAGCCCCTACCTCCACCTCCACCCCAGCCCCTACGTCCACCTCCACCCCAGCCCCTACGTCCACCTCCACCCCAGCCCCTACCTCCACCCCAGCCCCTACCTCCACCTCCACCCCAGCCCCTACGTCCACCTCCACCCCAGCCCCTACCTCCACCTCCACCCCAGCCCCTACCTCCACCTCCACCCCAGCCCCTACCTCCACCTCCACCCCAGCCCCTACCTCCACCTCCACCCCAGCCCCTACCTCCACCTCCACCCCAGCCCCTACCTCCACCTCCACCCCAGCCCCTACCTCCACCTCCACCCCAGCCCCTACCTCCACCTCCACCCCAGCCCCTAACTCCACCTCCACCCCAGCCCCTACCTCCACCTCCACCCCAGCCCCTACCTCCACCTCCACCCCAGCCCCTACCTCCACCTCCACCCCAGCCCCTACCTCCACCTCCACCCCAGCCCTTACCTCCACCTCCACCCCAGCCCCTACCTCCACCTCCACCCCAGCCCCTACCTCCACCTCCACCCCAGCCCCTACCTCCACCTCCACCCCAGCCCCTACCTCCACCTCCACCCCAGCCCCTACCTCCACCTCCACCCCAGCCCCTACCTCTGAGTCAGGGTGAGTTTCCTGGTATTCCTGCTGACCTGGTACTGGAAGAAGCGAGGGACCAGCTCTCTGCCCAGTTTAATGTAGGCTCCACGGTTACTACCCTCCTCATAGTAGTTAGACGCAGAGAAAATGGTGATCACCTGAAAGAACAAAATACACTTAGATCTTATAGAGTCAGGTGGTCTACTAGAGTCAGGTGGTCTACTAGAGTCAGGTGGTCTACTAGAGTCAGGTGGTCTACTGGAGTCAGGTGGTCTACTAGAGTCAGGTGGTCTACTAGAGTCAGGTGGTCTACTAGAGTCAGGTGGTCTACTAGAGTCAGGTGGTCTACTAGAGTCAGGTGGTCTACTAGCCATGGGGGGGGGTAACCCAGACACAGACACATTAACTATCATATATCTTATAGAGCTAGTCCTGTTGTCTGCTAGCCATCATATATCTTATAGAGCTAGTCCTGTTGTCTGCTAGCCATCATATCTTATAGAGCTAGTCCTGTTGTCTGCTAGCCATCATATCTTATAGAGCTAGTCCTGTTGTCTGCTAACCATCATATATCTTATAGAGCTAGTCCTGTTGTCTGCTAGCCATCATATATCTTATAGAGCTAGTCCTGTTGTCTGCTAGCCATCATATATCTTATAGAGCTAGTCATGTTGTCTGCTAGCCATCATGTATCTTATAGAGCTAGTCCTGTTCAATGGAGATTAGAAACAGGCCTAACAGATCACCTGTCCGTCGTGGCAGACTTCGTAGCCCTCCTGTTTACACTCATGTGATCTGATCAGCAGAGTCATGCCGTGTCTCTCCAGCAGGCGTCTGGTCACGTCTGGCCCGAAGTAACTGCCTCCTCCCCTGAAGGTGTTGGGACTGCAGCCTGGCTGGCTCTTCGGGTCGCTCCACAGCAAATCTACTACCTTCAACACGACACACAGTCAGAATGGTCACTACTACCGGAATGCAGGATAACTTCCTGTTGGACAATGTTTCAACTATATATCAACTTTACTAGGAAGAGAAAAGAGCAAGAAGCCAAATTCTGCAAGTCTATTTTGTAATCTTCTTGATCCACCGAACCACCACGGTTTAGCCTCCAGCCTGTAGGTGGCGCTCTGCTCTCACCTGTTTCCACTCCAACTCCTCCCTGGGCGGCTGACGGACGGGGAGGGCGGTGAAGGAGTCCAGGAAGGGCACCTAACAATAATAATATATTATTAATATTGTTATTATTATTGGTTGTTATTATTATTATCATTAGGAAGAACACCTGGAGGTTGTCGGTGGGGCTCAGCATAATGGGAGAAAGGCAGCGGCACAGAGTGAGGCGGGACGACCCCCGGGGGGAGCAGAGTGAGGATGAGGAGGAAGAGGAGGAGCTGCCCTGTCTAGTGAGGTGACGTCTCTTCTTGGGGGTGTTGCCATGGTCCTGACCCCTGCTCCTACACCTGGGGCTCTTTGGCTGGCCCCTGCTCCTACACCGGGGGCTCTCTGGCTGGCCCCTGCTCCTACACCGGGGGCTCTCTGGCTGGCCCCTGCTCCTACACCGGGGGCTCTCTGGCTGGCCCCTGCTCCTACACCGGGGGCTCTCTGGCTGGCCCCTGCTCCTACACCGGGGGCTCTCTGGCTGGCCCCTGCTCCTACACCGGGGGCTCTCTGGCTGGCCCCTGCTCCTACACCGGGGGCTCTCTGGCTGGCCCCTGCTCCTACACCGGGGGCTCTCTGTCTGGCCCTGAGTAGAGTAGAGAATATTTATTATCCCTGATTGTAGACTTTACAGCTGATAGTCAATAAAATACACATATACAAAATAAAACAAGAACACAATGTAATACTGAACATCCTACTATATCAGGACGTGTCCTGACTACTGCTCCTAGTCACCTCTATCCTACTGTATCAGGAACTGACCTGTCTACTGCTCCTAGTCACCTCTATCCTACTGTATCAGGAACTGACCTGTCTACTGCTCCTAGTCACCTCTATCCTACTGTATCAGGAACTGACCTGTCTACTGCTGCTAGTCACCTCCATCCTACTGTATCAGGAACTGACCTGTCTACTGCTCCTAGTCACCTCTATCCTACTGTATCAGGAACTGACCTGTCTACTGCTGCTAGTCACCTCCATCCTACTGTATCAGGAACTGACCTGTCTACTGCTGCTAGTCACCTCCATCCTACTGTATCAGGAACTCACCTGTCTACTGCTCCTAGTCATCACTGTATCAGGAACTGACCTGTCTACTGCTCCTAGTCATCCTACTGTATCAGGAACTGACCTGTCTACTGCTCCTAGTCACCTCCATCCTACTGTATCAGGAACTGACCTGTCTACTGCTCCTAGTCACCTCCAGATGGTTCAGACTCCTCCTAGGAAGCCTCAGGGCAGATTTCACCTGCCAATCAGTAGACAGAGGAAAGAGAGTACCGTTATCTTGAATCCCCACTGACTGAATGTCACTCTGTTTCACTACAGTCAGGGATGGAAATGAAGCCAGTCTGCTAGCCCGAGGCTAGTACGTTTCAGACTGGGTCAGTAGAAAAATGTGTCCAACTAGCCCTGCCGTTAAGGATATTTTGTATTTTCAAAGATCTCATGGCACTTATTTCGGACCCGAGCCAGTAAAAATTGTGGTCTACTAGCCCGGGTAGCCAGTGGCAACAGTCCTTCAGTTTTATCCCAGCCAGTGTGGATTGCAGGCTAGAGAACAGTAGGATGAATCTTTGTTGTTCCAAATGGCAGACTATTTTGTTGACAGAAAACAAGGTCATATGATTCTCTCAATGGAACAACTACACATTCTGATATCTGGACCATTTCCTCATAGGCTACTACCCAGGACCTACAGTACAGGAACTACTACCCAGGACCTACCGTACAGGACCTACAGTACAGGACCTACTACCCAGGACCTACAGTACAGGACCTACTACCCAGGACCTACAGTACAGGAACTACTACCCAGGACCTACCGTACAGGACCTACTACCCAGGACCTACAACCCAGGACCTACCGTACAGGACCTACAGTACAGGACCTACTACCCAGGACCTACAGTACAGGACCTACTACCCAGGACCTACAGTACAGGACCTACTACCCAGGACCTACCGTACAGGACCTACTACCCAGGACCTACTGCACAGGACCTACCGCACAGGACCTACCGCACAGGACCTACAGTACAGGACCTACCGCACAGGAACTACCGTACAGGACCTACAGTACAGGACCTACTACCCAGGACCTACAGTACAGGACCTACAGTACAGGACCTACCGTACAGGACCTACCGTACAGGACCTACCGTACAGGACCTACCGTACAGGACCTAGTACCCAGGACCTACAGTACAGGACCTAGTACCCAGGACCTACAGTACAGGACCTAGTACCCAGGACCTACAGTACAGGACCTAGTACCCAGGACCTACCGTACAGGACCTAGTACCCAGGACCTATTACCCAGGACCTACAGTACAGGACCTACAGTACAGGACCTACAGTACAGGACCTAGTACCAAGGACCTACAGTACAGGACCTACTACCCAGGACCTACAGTACAGGACCTAGTACCCAGGACCTACCGTACAGGACCTATGGTACAGGACCTACTACCCAGGACCTACAGTACAGGACCTACTACCCAGGACCTACAGTACAGGACCTACTACCCAGGACCTACAGTACAGGACCTAGTACCCAGGACCTACCGTACAGAACCTATAGTACAGGACCTACAGTACAGGACCTACAGTACAGCACCTACAGTACAGAACCTATGGTACAGGACCTACTACCCAGGACCTACAGTACAGGACCTACTACCCAGGACCTACAGTACAGGACCTACAGTACAGGACCTACAGTACAGGACCTACTACCCAGGACCTACAGTACAGGACCTACTACCCAGGACCTACAGTACAGGACCTACAGTGCAGGACCTACAGTACAGCACCTACAGTACAGAACCTACAGTACAGAACCTACAGTACAAGACCTAGTACCCAGGACCTACCGTACAGAACCTACAGTGCAGGACCTACAGTACAGCACCTACAGTGCAGGACCTACAGTACAGGACCTACAGTACAGGACCTACAGAACAGGACCTACAGAACAGGACCTACAGAACAGGACCTACCGTACAGGACCTACCGTACAGGACCTACCATACAGGACCTATAGTACAGGATCTAGTACCCAGGACCTACTACCCAGGACCTACAGTACAGGACCTACTACCCAGGACCTACTACCCAGGACCTACAGTACAGGACCTACAGTATAGGACCTACTACCCAGGACCTACAGTACAGGACCTACTACCCAGGACCTACAGTACAGGACCTACAGTACAGGACCTACAGTACAGGACCTACTACCCAGGACCTACTACCCAGGACGTACAGTACAGGACAGGATCTACAGTACCTGTAGGTTTACAATTTGTTTTCACCTTGTGTCTCTCTATGGAGCTGAGGAAATACAGGACCTACTACCCAGGACCTACAGTACAGGACCTACAGTACAGGACCTACAGAACAGGGCCTACCGTACAGGACCTACCATACAGGACCTACCATACAGGACCTACAGTACAGGACCTACAGTACAGGACCTACTACCCAGGACCTACAGTACAGGACCTAGTACCCAGGACCTACCGTACAGGACCTATAGTACAGGATCTAGTACCCAGGACCTACTACCCAGGACCTACAGTACAGGACCTACTACCCAGGACCTACTACCCAGGACCTACAGTACAGGACCTACAGTACAGGACCTACTACCCAGGACCTACTACCCAGGACCTACAGTACAGGACCTACAGTACAGGACCTACTACCCAGGACGTACAGTACAGGACAGGATCTACAGTACCTGTAGGTTTACAATCTGTTTTCACCTTGTGTCTCTCTATGGAGCTGAGGAAATACAGGATCTACAGTACCTGTAGGTTTACAATCTGTTTTCACCTTGTGTCTCTCTATAGAGCTGAGGAAATACAGGATCTACAGTACCTGTAGGTTTACAATCTGTTTTCACCTTGTGTCTCTCTATAGAGCTGAGGAAATACAGGATCTACAGTACCTGTAGGTTTACAATCTGTTTTCACCTTGTGTCTCTCTATAGAGCTGAGGAAATACAGGATCTACAGTACCTGTAGGTTTACAATCTGTTTTCACCTTGTGTCTCTCTATAGAGCTGAGGAAATACAGGATCTACAGTAACTGTAGGTTTACAATCTGTTTTCACCTTGTGTCTCTCTATAGAGCTGAGGAAATACAGGATCTACAGTACCTGTAGGTTTACAATCTGTTTTCACCTTGTGTCTCTCTATAGAGCTGAGGAAATACAGGATCTACAGTGCAGGACCTACAGTACAGGACCTACAGTACAGGACCTACAGTACAGGACCTACAGTACAGAACCTACAGTACAGGACCTACAGTACAGGACCTACACTACAGGACCTACTACCCAGGTCCTACAGTACAGGACCTACTACCCAGGACCTACAGTACAGGACCTACAGTGCAGGACCTACAGTGCAGGACCTACAGTGCAGGACCTACAGTGCAGGACCTACAGTACAGGACCTACAGTACAGGACCTACAGTACAGGACCTACAGTACAGGACCTACTACCCAGGTCCTACAGTACAGGACCTACTACCCAGGACCTACAGTACAGGACCTACTACCCAGGACCTACTACCCAGGACCTACAGTATAGGACTTACTACCCAGGACCTACAGTACAGGACCTACAGTACATGACTTACAGTATAGGACCTACAGTACAGGGCCTACTACCCAGGGCCTACAGTACAGGATCTACTACCCAGGACCTACAGTATAGGACCTACTACCCAGGACCTACAGTACAGGACCTACCGTACAGGACCTACAGTACAGGACCTACTACCCAGGTCCTACAGTACAGGACCTACTACCCAGGACCTAAAGTACAGGACCTACAGTGCAGGACCTACAGTGCAGGACCTACAGTACAGGACCTACAGTACAGGACCTACTACCCAGGTCCTACAGTACAGGACCTACTACCCAGGACCTACAGTACAGGACCTACTACCCAGGACCTACTACCCAGGACCTACAGTATAAGACTTACTACCCAGGACCTACAGTACAGGACCTACAGTACATGACTTACAGTATAGGACCTACAGTACAGGGCCTACTACCCAGGGCCTACAGTACAGGATCTACTACCCAGGACCTACAGTATAGGACCTACTACCCAGGACCTACAGTACAGGACCTACCGTACAGGACCTACAGTACAGGACCTACTACCCAGGTCCTACAGTACAGGACCTACTACCCAGGACCTACAGTACAGGACCTACTACCCAGGACCGACAGTATACGACCTACTACCCAGGACCTACAGTACAGGACCTACAGTACAGGACCTACAGTACAGGACCTACTACCCACGACCTACTACCCAGGACCTACAGTACAGGACCTACTACCCAGGACCTACTACCCAGGACCTACAGTATACGACCTACTACCCAGGACCTACAGTACAGGACCTACAGTACAGGACCTACTACCCAGGACCTACAGTACAGGATCTACTACCCAGGACCTACCGTACAGGACCTACCGTACAGGACCTACCGTACAGGACCTACAGTACAGGACCTACAGTACAGGACCTACTACCCAGGACCTACAGTACAGGACCTACTACCCAGGACCTACCGTACAGGACCTACAGTACAGGACCTACAGTACAGGACCTACAGTACAGGACCTACAGAACAGGACCTACAGAACAGGACCTACAGTACAGGACCTACAGTACAGGATCTACATTACCTGTAGGTTTACAATCTGTTTTCACCTTGTGTCTCTCTATAGAGCTGAGGACATACAGGATCTACAGTACCTGTAGGTTTACAATCTGTTTTCACCTTGTGTCTCTCTATAGAGCTGAGGAAATACAGGATCTACAGTACCTGTAGGTTTACAATCTGTTTTCACCTTGTGTCTCTCTATAGAGCTGAGGAAATACAGGATCTACAGTACCTGTAGGTTTACAATCTGTTTTCACCTTGTGTCTCTCTATAGAGCTTAGGAAATACAGGATCTACAGTACCTGTAGGTTTACAATCTGTTTTCACCTTGTGTCTCTCTATAGAGCTGAGGAAATACAGGATCTACAGTACCTGTAGGTTTACAATCTGTTTTCACCTTGTGTCTCTCTATAGAGCTGAGAAAATACAGGATCTACAGTACCTGTAGGTTTACAATCTGTTTTCACCTTGTGTCTCTCTATAGAGCTGAGGAAATACAGGATCTACAGTACCTGTAGGTTTACAATCTGTTTTCACCTTGTGTCTCTCTATAGAGCTGAGGAAATACAGGATCTACAGTACCTGTAGGTTTACAATCTGTTTTCACCTTGTGTCTCTCTATAGAGCTGAGGAAATACAGGATCTACAGTACCTGTAGGTTTACAATCTGTTTTCACCTTGTGTCTCTCTATAGAGCTGAGGAAATACAGGATCTACAGTACCTGTAGGTTTACAATCTGTTTTCACCTTGTGTCTCTCTATAGAGCTGAGGAAATCCAGGTCCGTCATGTCTGATATTCCTCCATGGACAATGAGCACCTTGTTATCGATGACTGTTGCTATGGGGAGGAGGCTGAACACATCCTGGACCAGCAGTAGGATGTCCCTGCCATGTGTCTGTAGAGGAGGGAGAGAGAGAGAGAGAGAGAGAGGTTTACATGTCTGTAGAGGAGAGAGAGAGAGAGAGAGAGGTTTACATGTCTGCAGAGGAGAGAGAGAGAGAGAGGTTTACATGTCTGCAGAGGAGAGAGAGAGAGAGGTTTACATGTCTGCAGAGGAGAGAGAGAGAGAGAGAGGTTTACATGTCTGCAGAGGAGAGAGAGAGAGAGAGAGGTTTACATGTCTGCAGAGGAGAGAGAGAGAGGTTTACATGTCTGCAGAGGAGAGAGAGAGAGAGAGAGAGAGGTTTACATGTCTGCAGAGGAGAGAGAGAGAGGTTTACATGTCTGCAGAGGAGAGAGAGAGAGAGAGAGAGAGGTCATGACAAGAAGCTGCCACTAGATGGCGGTGAGTACAACTACATAGGTCCGGTGTGAACAGTGAAGGGGACTTTACCTTGTACTTCTGCATAACTTCTTTAGTGAATCCATATCTGAAAAACAGAAAACAGAGCAGCGTTAATATACTGCAATGTTGTGCTTGTCATGGTGCTTGTCATGGTGCTCGTCACGGTGCTCGTCATGGTGCTTGTCACGGTGCTCGTCATGGTGCTTGTCAAGGTGCTTGTCATGCAGGACAGTTCCAAGCAACATTTGTTGTCTTGTAAATAAAAAAAACTGAAATAACGTTTTGGGATTTTGTATCTGAAGCGTTGTTCAGGTGTGCTTGTACTAGAATTGAATAGATTTGTGAAACAGCTGGGGTTTGTCGAGGACCAATTAGAATGAACATGCTAACGTGTTTCTCTATCTGGTTCATGATGTGGTTCTCGTGGTTGCCTCTGTTCAGGGTCATGTGGTCTGTGTGTGTCTAACTACCGGAGGTTCATGATGTGGTCCTCGTGGTTTCCTCTGTTCAGGGTCATGTGGTCTGTGTGTGTGTAACTACCAGAGGTTCATGATGTGGTCCTCGTCGTTGCCTCTGTTCAGGGTCATGTGATCTGTGTGTCTAACTACCAGGAGGTTCATGATGTGGTCCTCGTGGTTGCCTCTGTTCAGGGTCATGTGGTCTGTGTGTGTGTAACTACCAGAGGTTCATGATGTGGTCCTCGTGGTTGCCTCTGTTCAGGGTCATGTGGCCTGTGTGTGTAACTACCGGAGGTTCATGATGTGGTCCTTGTGGTTGCCTCTGTTCAGGGTCATGTGGTCTGTAACTACCGGAGGTTCATGATGTGGTCCTCGTGGTTGCCTCTGTTCAGGGTCATGTGGCCTGTGTGTGTAACTACCGGAGGTTCATGATGTGGTCCTCGTGGTTGCCTCTGTTCAGGGTCATGTGGCCTGTGTGTGTAACTACCGGAGGTTCATGATGTGGTCCTCGTGGTTGCCTCTGTTCAGGGTCATGTGGTCTGTAACTACCGGAGGTTCATGATGTGGTCCTCGTGGTTGCCTCTGTTCAGGGTCATGTGGTCTGTAACTACCGGAGGTTCATGATGTGGTCCTCGTGGTTGCCTCTGTTCAGGGTCATGTGGTCTGTGTGTCTAACTACCAGAGGTTCATGATGTGGTCCTCGTGGTTTCCTCTGTTCAGGGTCATGTGGTCTGTGTGTGTAACTACCGGAGGTTCATGATGTGGTCCTTGTGGTTGCCTCTGTTCAGGGTCATGTGGTCTGTGTGTGTAACTACCGGAGGTTCATAATGTGGTCCTCGTGGTTGCCTCTGTTCAGGGTCATGTGGTCTGTGTGTGTAACTACCAGGAGGTTCATGATGTGGTCCTCGTGGTTGCCTCTGTTCAGGGTCATGTGATCTGTGTGTCTAACTACCGGAGGTTCATGAGGTGGTCCTCGTGGTTGCCTCTGTTCAGGGTCATGTGGTCTGTGTGTGTAACTACCGGAGGTTCATGAGGTGGTCCTCGTGGTTGCCTCTGTTCAGGGTCATGTGGTCTGTGTGTGTAACTACCGGAGGTTCATGATGTGGTCCTCGTGGTTGCCTCTGTTCAGGGTCATGTGGTCTGTGTGTGTAACTACCGGAGGTTCATGATGTGGTCCTCGTGGTTTCCTCTGTTCAGGGTCATGTGGTCTGTGTGTGTAACTACCGGAGGTTCATGATGTGGTCCTCGTGGTTTCCTCTGTTCAGGGTCATGTGGTCTGTGTGTGTAACTACCGGAGGTTCATGATGTGGTCCTTGTGGTTGCCTCTGTTCAGGGTCATGTGGTCTGTGTGTCTAACTACCGGAGGTTCATAATGTGGTCCTCGTGGTTGCCTCTGTTCAGGGTCATGTGGTCTGTATGTGTAACTACCGGAGGTTCATAATGTGGTCCTCGTGGTTGCCTCTGTTCAGGGTCATGTGGTCTGTATCTACCGGAGGTTCATGAGGTGGTCCTCGTGGTTGCCTCTGTTCAGGGTCATGTGGTCTGTATCTACCGGAGGTTCATGAGGTGGTCCTCGTGGTTGCCTCTGTTCAGGGTCATGTGGTCTGTAACTACCGGAGGTTCATGAGGTGGTCCTCGTGGTTGCCTCTGTTCAGGGTCATGTGGTCTGTATCTACCGGAGGTTCATGAGGTGGTCCTCGTGGTTGCCTCTGTTCAGGGTCATGTGGTCTGTAACTACCGGAGGTTCATGAGGTGGTCCTCGTGGTTGCCTCTGTTCAGGGTCATGTGGTCTGTGTGTGTGTAACTACCGGAGGTTCATGATGTGGTCCTCGTGGTTGCCTCTGTTCAGGGTCATGTGGTCTGTGTGTCTAACTACCGGAGGTTCATGATGTGGTCCTTGTGGTTGCCTCTGTTCAGGGTCATGTGGTCTGTGTGTGTGTAACTACCGGAGGTTCATGATGTGGTCCTCGTGGTTGCCTCTGTTCAGGGTCATGTGGTCTGTGTGTCTAACTACCGGAGGTTCATGATGTGGTCCTCGTGGTTGCCTCTGTTCAGGGTCATGTGGTCTGTGTGTGTAACTACCGGAGGTTCATGAGGTGGTCCTCGTGGTTGCCTCTGTTCAGGGTCATGTGATCTGGGTGTGTATATACCGGAGGTTCATGATGTGGTCCTCGTGGTTGCCTCTGTTCAGGGTCATGTGGTCTGTAACTACAGGAGGTTCATGATGTGGTCCTCGTGGTTGCCTCTGTTCAGGGTCATGTGGTCTGGGTGTGTGTATCTACCGGAGGTTCATGAGGTGGTCCTCGTGGTTGCCTCTGTTCAGGGTCATGTGATCTGGGTAGAGGAGCTGATAGGCAAACAGCAGGATGATGACCTCCACAGACTTCTTCCCTCGGTCCACGAAGTCTCCGTTGAACACATACGGGGTCTCTGCCGAGGGGAGGCCGTTCTGAAAGAGATGGAATCATTATTATGGAGAAACTAGGCCATTGTTTCTCTTCGTGTAGTGTCACAGGTATACAATGGCATGTACAGTATCGTGTCAAGAGCCTAACCTTGTAGAATATGAGCAGCAAGTCATCAAGACGGCCATGTAAATCTCCTGAAGAAAATTACAAGCATTAGAAGATTTTAAAAAGGTAGTAGACACATTTCCTCCTAGAAATTAGACCATCCATGGCATATGAAACCAAAATGACTTGGTTAATTGGTTAACTGAGTTAATCAAGAGTTAATTAACATGCTCTCCGACATTAAATGAGTCATTCATGTTCTGTGTGTGTTTAACATTCGTCTCAAGGATTCTTGAGTTTGATGAGATGCGTCTCTGACTACAGGGAAGGAGGCCATTGAGGTGAAACAAAGTCTTTTCATTATGTATATAAACAACCGGGAGAAAGAGCTCTATTTTGGGAGCTGAGGGGCTGTTGTGTCCTAGATAGTCAGTGTTGTGTCCTAGATAGTCAGTGTTGTGTCCTATACAGTCAGTGTTGTGTTATTGTGTACTAGATAGTCAGTGTTGTGTTATTGTGTCCTAGATAGTCAGTGTTGTGTTAGTGTCCTAGATAGTCAGTGTTGTGTTATTGTGTCCTAGATAGTCAGTGTTGTGTTATTGTGTCCTAGATAGTCAGTGTTGTGTCCTAGATAGTCAGTGTTGTGTCCTATACAGTCAGTGTTGTGTTATTGTGTCCTAGATAGTCAGTGTTGTGTCCTAGATAGTCAGTGTTGTGTTATTGTGTCCTAGATAGTCAGTGTTGTGTCCTAGATAGTCAGTGTTGTGTCCTATACAGTCAGTGTTGTGTTATTGTGTCCTAGATAGTCAGTGTTGTGTCCTAGATAGTCAGTGTTGTGTTATTGTGTCCTAGATAGTCAGTGTTGTGTTATTGTGTCCTAGATAGTCAGTATTGTGTCCTAGATAGTCAGTGTTGTGTTATTGTGTCCTAGATAGTCAGTGTTGTGTCCTAGATAGTCAGTGTTGTGTCCTATACAGTCAGTGTTGTGTCCTAGATAGTCAGTGTTGTGTTATTGTGTCCTAGATAGTCAGTGTTGTGTTATTGTGTCCTAGATAGTCAGTGTTGTGTTATTGTGTCCTAGATAGTCAGTGTTGTGTTATTGTGTCCTAGATAGTCAGTGTTGTGTCCTAGATAGTCAGTGTTGTGTCCTAGATAGTCAGTGTTGTGTCCTAGATAGTCAGTGTTGTGTTATTGTGTCCTAGATAGTCAGTGTTGTGTTATTGTGTCCTAGATAGTCAGTGTTGTGTTATTGTGTCCTAGATAGTCAGTATTGTGTCCTAGATAGTCAGTGTTGTGTTATTGTGTTCTAGGTAGTCAGTATTGTGTCTTAGATAGTCAGTGTTGTGTTATTGTGTCCTAGGTAGTCAGTATTGTGTCCTAGATAGTCAGTGTTGTGTCCTAGATAGTCAGTGGTGTGTTATTGTGTCCTAGATAGTCAGTGTTGTGTCCTAGATAGTCAGTGTTGTGTCCTAGATAGTCAGTGGTGTGTTATTGTGTCCTAGATAGTCAGTGTTGTGTCCTAGATAGTCAGTGTTAGTGTCCTAGATAGTCAGTGTTGTGTTATTGTGTCCTAGATAGTCAGTGTTGTGTCCTAGATAGTCAGTGTTGTGTCCTAGATAGTCAGTGTTGTGTTATTGTGTCCTAGATAGTCAGTGTTGTGTCCTAGATAGTCAGTGTTGTGTCCTAGATAGTCAGTGTTGTGTCCTAGATAGTCAGTGTTGTGTCCTATACAGTCAGTGTTGTGTTATTGTGTCCTAGGTAGTCAGTATTGTGTCCTAGATAGTCAGTGTTGTGTCCTAGATAGTCAGTGGTGTGTTATTGTGTCCTAGATAGTCAGTGTTGTGTTATTGTGTCCTAGATAGTCAGTGTTGTGTTATTGTGTCCTAGATAGTCAGTGTTGTGTTATTGTGTCCTAGATAGTCAGCGTTGTGTTATTGTGTCCTAGATAGTCAGTGTTGTGTCCTAGATAGTCAGTGTTGTGTCCTATACAGTCAGTGTTGTGTTATTGTGTCCTAGGTAGTCAGTATTGTGTCCTAGATAGTCAGTGTTGTGTCCTAGATAGTCAGTGTTGTGTTATTGTGTCCTAGATAGTCAGTGTTGTGTTATTGTGTCCTAGATAGTCAGTGTTGTGTTATTGTGTCCTAGATAGTCAGTGTTGTGTTATTGTGTCCTAGATAGTCAGTGTTGTGTCCTAGATAGTCAGTGTTGTGTCCTAGATAGTCAGTGTTGTGTTATTGTGTCCTAGATAGTCAGTGTTGTGTCCTAGATAGTCAGTGTTGTGTCCTAGATAGTCAGTGTTGTGTCCTAGATAGTCAGTGTTGTGTCCTATACAGTCAGTGTTGTGTTGTTGTGTCCTAGATAGTCAGTGTTGTGTCCTAGATAGTCAGTGTTGTGTCCTAGACAGTGTTATTGTGTACCAGACAGTCAGCCTGTGTTATTGTGTACTAGATAGTGTTGTATACTAGATAGTCGATTTGACATCTGGATACTCACGTCTCCCCCCAAAAAGCTAAAGGCCTTTAAATGAAATTAACCAACAAGTACAAGACAGTACTGAACACAATATTGGGGTGGTGGATTAGTTTCCTTCATACAGGGTAAAGTGCTTTGATCACCTGGAAAAGCTCTGTATCAATCCAATCACTAAAAATACATCACCAACCTACCACATATTGTGATCTCCTTGGCGTAGGGTGTGGACAGGTGAATGACGTTTGGCATCTGTTTCAGGAGCTTCTTAGTCTGGTGTAACAACTGCAGCATGTATCTGCCGTGGAGAGGCTGGAAGAAGAGGAACCATCAGGTAGGACTATAGGTTATTGATCTGTTATTATTCATTAAGCCGTCATACTGTCCACAACAGGTCCTGTACTCCCTGGGCACATATTCAGAAAGCAGTCCTGATCTCGGATCAGTTTGTGCCTTTTAGATCATAATGAGTATGATTGTATGGACACAGTGAAGTTGATCCTAGACCAGCACTACTACTCTGAGACACTTTAAGAATACTGGTCCTGTAGCACACAGTGGGGGAAATAAAGTTTGAATTGAATGGTACGGTACCTGTTGCTCTTTGAATGCAGAGAGCAGGGCGTTGGTGTGAGAGACGGTGAGGGGGAAGGTGAGGTGAGGACCGCTGTAGGACTCAGGAACAGTGATCTGTTCATACATG
The DNA here is from genome assembly GCF_045791955.1 of Oncorhynchus clarkii lewisi. Taxonomy (NCBI): domain Eukaryota; kingdom Metazoa; phylum Chordata; class Actinopteri; order Salmoniformes; family Salmonidae; genus Oncorhynchus; species Oncorhynchus clarkii. The sequence continues at coordinate 77,522 of NW_027260961.1, forward strand.
GTCTGTCTCTCTCTGTCTGACCACGGGTCAACCACTGGGTCCAGCAGGTGGGAGATCAGATCTGACAACATGGAGGATGGAACACACAGGTTTAATAGAATAGATCAAACTGGAGGATGGAACACACAGGTTTAATAGAATAGAACACACAGGGTTACTAGAAGAGAACACACAGGGTTAATAGAAGAGAACACACAGGGTTAATAGAGTAGAACACACAGGGTTAATAGAATAGAACACACAGGGTTAATAGAATAGAACACACAGGGTTAATAGAGTAGAACACACAGGGTTAATAGAGTAGAACACACAGGGTTAATAGTATAGAACACACAGGGTTAATAGTATAGAACACACAGGGTTACTAGAAGATAACACACAGGGTTACTAGAATAGAACACACAGGGTTAATAGAAGAGAACACACAGGGTTAATAGAAGAGAACACACAGGGTTACTAGAAGAGAACACACAGGGTTACTAGAAGAGAACACACAGGGCTAATAGAATAGAACACACAAGGTTAATAGTATAGAACACACAGGGTTAATAGTATAGAACACACAGGGTTAATAGTATAGAACACACAGGGTTACTAGAATAGAACACACAGGGTTAATAGAAGAGAACACACAGGGTTAATAGAAGAGAACACACAGGGTTAATAGAATAGAACACACAGGGTTAATAGAATAGAACACACAGGGTTAATAGAATAGAACACACAGGGTTAATAGAATAGAACACACAGGGTTAATAGAAGAGAACACACAGGGCTAATAGAATAGAACACACAAGGTTAATAGAATAGAACACACAGGGTTAATAGAGTAGAACACACAGGGTTAATAGAAGAGAACACACAGGGCTAATAGAAGAGAACACACAGGGTTAATAGAATAGAACACACAGGGTTAATAGAATAGAACACACAGGGTTAATAGAATAGAACACACAGGGTTAATAGTATAGAACACACAGGGTTAATAGAATAGAACACACAGGGTTAATAGAATGGAACACACAGGGTTAATAGAATAGAACACACAGGGTTAATAGTATAGAACACACAGGGTTAATAGTATAGAACACACAGGGTTAATAGAGTAGAACACACAGGGTTAATAGAAGAGAACACACAGGGTTACTAGAAGAGAACACACAGGGTTACTAGAATAGAACACACAGGGTTAATAGAATAGAACACACAGGGTTAATAGTATAGAACACACAGGTTTAATAGAATAGAACACACATGGTTAATAGAGTAGAACACACAGGGTTAATAGAAGAGAACACACAGGGTTACTAGAAGAGAACACACAGGGTTAATAGAATAGAACACACAGGGTTAATAGTATAGAACACACAGGTTTAATAGAATAGAACACACATGGTTAATAGAGTAGAACACACAGGGTTAATAGAAGAGAACACACAGGGTTAATAGTATAGAACACACAGGTTTAATAGAATAGAACACACATGGTTAATAGAGTAGAACACACAGGGTTAATAGAAGAGAACACACAGGGTTAATAGTATAGAACACACAGGTTTAATAGAATAGAACACACATGGTTAATAGAGTAGAACACACAGGGTTAATAGAGTAGAACACACAGGGTTACTAGAAGAGAACACACAGGGTTAATAGAATAGAACACACAGGGTTAATAGTATAGAACACACAGGTTTAATAGAATAGAACACACATGGTTAATAGAATAGAACACACAGGGTTAATAGAAGAGAACACACAGGGTTAATAGAATAGAACACACAGGGTTAATAGTATAGAACACACAGGTTTAATAGTATAGAACACACAGGGTTAATAGAATAGAACACACATGGTTAATAGAGTAGAACACACAGGGTTAATAGAAGAGAACACACAGGGTTACTAGAATAGAACACACAGGGTTAATAGTATAGAACACACAGGGTTAATAGAATAGAACACACAGGTTTAATAGTATAGAACACACAGGGTTAATAGAATAGAACACACATGGTTAATAGAGTAGAACACACAGGGTTAATAGAAGAGAACACACAGGGTTACTAGAATAGAACACACAGGGTTAATAGTATAGAACACACAGGGTTAATAGTATAGAACACAGGGTTAATAGTATAGAACACACAGGGTTAATAGAATAGAAAGCACAGGGTTAATAGAATAGAACACACAGGGTTAATAGAATAGAACACACAGGGTTAATAGAATAGAACACACAGGGTTAATAGAATAGAGCTGGGGGTTTAAAAATTCCAGTAACTTTCCCCAAATCCCCCGGTATTCCTGCTTACTGCCTCCTGATTCCTGGAATCTTCCAACCGGGATTTCTGGAAAACCTGGGAATTTTAGGTAGGTTACCGGAATTTTACAACTCTAGATAGAGTAGAATCAAACTGAATAGAATCAAATAAAATATAACTTTATTAACACACTAAAACAGGATGTCAAACACATGTATACATATTCAGGGCATCTCTGTTTACTCCTCTGGAATAGCCTGCTACAGTAGGTTAACGTCCAGCCATAGACACTCCTTTATGGAGACAAACAGGCAGGACATCATTATCATCATCAGATGTTGTTATTGAAGAGGACAGCAGCCACACCTCTCTCAGACCCTATCTGTGGAGTGGTCGCGTCCGTCTTCAGAGCACGTCTCTAAACAACCAGTCAGTTTATCATATTTACTCTGATCCAAACCCACAGAGATCAACAATACTGTATCTACTGTAATTAAAAAGCACAACTTGTATTTTGTAAAAATAGGCAAGATGGTCTGAGCATCGTCTCCTGTTGTCTTCAACACTAAAGGCCCTGGCTGGCTAATTATCTGCAGCAACGTGTTGGTCTGTACGTGTACAGGCAGGCCCCAGCTGTGGCAGCAGCAGTCACAAGAACACAATATCCCACATTACCACAGCAGAGGAAAACAGAATAGCATGTGGATGCGGTTGCTAAGCAACATCTTCACCATAATATGTTTTAGGCAAAGGCTATTAATGGATCGGGACATTTTTTTTGTTCAGTCTATAAATAATTATGGGCATTCCATTTTTTTTTGTGCTAGGAACTGACAGTCCAACAATTTTCCTGAAAATATAAGAAAATGTTAGTTACCTGGGCCATTCCCGTTGAGTTGAGTGAAGTTGTCCAGCATGAAACTGAAGAAACTGGAGAGCTGAGGAAGATTGAAACATAGTCAGGTGTATTTCATATGGCCAAGTACTAACAGACTGTGTTGGCCTGCTGGGCTAAAGCCGAGGCCTCTTCAGGTCTCAGACAAGGTTGAACCACCTGAGTTCCGTCTCCATTACCTGTAGCTGGTCCTGCTCCCCAGCATACTCTATAGACTGGAAGATGTTCCAGGTGTATCGCTGTCTCATCTCTAACCTGGCGATGTAACGTCTGTACCAACGCTGGATCAGGATGGCTGCCTTCATAGCTGAGAGGACGAGATGGAAGACCAGATAAAACAACAGTTTAATAACAGCCCCCTGCAGGTAGTTAGTGGTACTGAATAAAATAACAGCCCCCTGCAGGTAGTTAGAGGTACTGAATAAAATAACAGCCCCCTGCAGGTAGTTAGAGGTACTGAATAAAATAACAGCCCCCTGCAGGTAGTTAGTGGTACTGAATAAAATAACAGCCCCCTGCAGGTAGTTAGAGGTACTGAATAAAATAACAGCCCCCTGCAGGTAGTTAGAGGTACTGAATAAAATAACAGCCCCCTGCAGGTAGTTAGAGGTACTGAATAAAATAACAGCCCCCTGCAGGTAGTTAGAGGTACTGAATAAAATAACAGCCCCCTGCAGGTAGTTAGAGGTACTGAATAAAATAACAGCCCCCTGCAGGTAGTTAGAGGTACTGAATAAAATAACAGCCCCCTGCAGGTAGTTAGAGGTACTGAATAAAATAACAGCCCCCTGCAGGTAGTTAGAGGTACTGAATAAAATAACAGCCCCCTGCAGGTAGTTAGAGGTACTGAATAAAATAACATCCCCCTGCAGGTAGTTAGAGGTACTGAATAAAATAACAGCCCCCTGCAGGTAGTTAGAGGTACTGAATAAAATAACAGCCCCCTGCAGGTAGTTAGAGGTACTGAATAAAATAACAGCCCCCTGCAGGTAGTTAGAGGTACTGAATAAAATAACAGCCCCCTGCAGGTAGTTAGAGGTACTGAATAAAATAACAGCCCCCTGCAGGTAGTTAGTGGTACTGAATAAAATAACAGCCCCCTGCAGGTAGTTAGTGGTACTGAATAAAATAACAGCCCCCTGCAGGTAGTTAGTGGTACTGAATAAAATAACAGCCCCCTGCAGGTAGTTAGCGGTATTTAAAACTAATGAAGCCACAGGATGACCATGGGCATTGACCAATAGGACACAATGATACAGTAAGGTTGACCAATAGGACACAATGATACAGTAAGGTTGACCAATAGGACTGACAATAGGGGTGACATGAGAGGAGGCCTCTTACCCAGTGCAGGGCTGGGAGTTTTCTTGGCCATCTGGTCTGTAGTGAGGAGTGATTAAATAAAATCATTTATAGTGAACCAGTTCAGAGGGCGAGGAAGAGAGGCAGAATTAACAACACACCAGGGAGGAAAGAGAGAATCAGAAGTAGAAAATCCCTTCAGAGTAAATTCATTTAAACAAGTTTGTCAGCTAAAAGAAGAAGTAAAGAAATAAGGCAAAGAAAAGCAGAACATTTGACCAACATCTTGAAAACATCCAACTACAGTAGGAGGGAAAACTACACGATTTATAATCCACCAGCTGCCGGCTGATAAACACACTGAATTCTCAAAGATGTCAAAAGGTGCTCTATGATCAAACTGTATATTCACTGGATTCACAATCTACGAGATGTAGCCTGGTCCCAGATCTGTTTGTATTGTCTTGCCAACTACAGTTTTCTGCTATGCCAACCTTAACAGATCTGGGACCAGGCTACATGAGTCCTGGGGGAAGACAATCAGAGCCATCACTTGTCCCCAGTCGGTCTCACCTGTCGTCAGTCTCCTCCCCTTGTTGTCGGTGGTGACGGAAGTGCCACATCCCATAATGCTAGTCACTACAGGCGTCCAGCAGTCACTACAGTCGCCTCGTATATCTCACTGGTCATCCCCAAAGTCAACACCTCCTTTGGCCGCCTTTCCTTCCAATTCTCTGCTGCCAGTGACTGGAACGAATTGCAAAAAAAAAAATCACTGAAGCTGGAGACTTACATTTCCCTCACTACCTTTAAACATCAGCTATCTGAGCTGCTAACCGGTCGCTGCAGCTGTACATAGTCCATCGGTAAATAGCCCACCCAATCTACCTACCCCATATTGTTTTTATTTACTTTGCTGCTCTTTTGCACACCAGTATGTATCACTACTTACACACCATCATCTGCCCATCATCATCTGCTCATCTATCACTCCAGTGTTAATCTGCTAAATTGTAATTACTTTGCTACTATGGCCTATTTATTGCCATACCTCCTCATGCCATTTGCACACACTGTATATAGACTTTCTTTTTTTTCTATTGTGTTATTGACTGTACGCTTGTAACTCTGTGTTGTTGTTTGTGTCGCACTGCTTTGCTTTATCTTGGCCAGGATGCAGTTGTAAATGAGAACTTGTTCTCAACTGGCCTACCTGGTTAAATAAAGGTGTTCTCAACTGGCCTACCTGGTTAAATAAAGGTGTTCTCCACTGGCCTACCTGGTTAAATAAAGGTGTTCTCAACTGGCCTACCTGGTTAAATAAAGGTGTTCTCAACTGGCCTACCTGGTTAAATAAAGGTGTTCTCAACTGGCCTACCTGGTTAAATAAAGGTGAAATAAATAAAAAATAATTAAACAGGTGTCCAGCAGTCACTACAGGCGTCCAACAGTCACTACAGGCGTCCAGCAGTCACTACAGGCGTCCAACAGTCACTACAGGCGTCCAGCAGTCACTACAGGCGTCCAACAGTCACTACAGGCGTCCAGCAGTCACTACAGGCGTCCAGCAGTCACTACAGGCGTCCAACAGTCACTACAGGCGTCCAACAGTCACTACAGGCGTCCAGCAGTCACTACAGGCGTCCAGCAGTCACTACAGGCGTCCAACAGTCACTACAGGCGTCCAACAGTCACTACAGGCGTCCAACAGTCACTACAGGCGTCCAACAGTCACTACAGGCGTCCAGCAGTCACTACAGGCGTCCAACAGTCACTACAGGCGTCCAGCAGTCACTACAGGCGTCCAACAGTCACTACAGGCGTCCAACAGTCACTACAGGCGTCCAACAGTCACTACAGGCGTCCAACAGTCACTACAGGCGTCCAGCAGTCACTACAGGCGTCCAGCAGTCACTACAGGCGTCCAGCAGTCACTACAGGCGTCCAGCAGTCACTACAGGCGTCCAACAGTCACTACAGGCGTCCAACAGTCACTACAGGCGTCCAGCAGTCACTACAGGCGTCCAACAGTCACTACAGGCGTCCAGCAGTCACTACAGGCGTCCAACAGTCACTACAGGCGTCCAGCAGTCACTACAGGCGTCCAGCAGTCACTACAGGCGTCCAGCAGTCACTACAGGCGTCCAGCAATCACTACAGGCGTCCAGCAATCACTACAGGCGTCCAACAGTCACTACAGGCGTCCAACAGTCACTACAGGCATCCAACAGTCACTACAGGCATCCAACAGTCACTACAGGCGTCCAGCAGTTACTACAGGCGTCCAGCAGTCACTACCGGCGTCCAGCAGTCACTACAGGCGTCCAGCAGTCACTACAGGCGTCCAACAGTCACTACAGGCGTCCAACAGTCACTACAGGCGTCCAACAGTCACAGGTCTCAGTGACCCATGGGTTCTGTATTATGTAATATTATGTCTGTGGCCATTCTGTTAGGGGCAAGGCAGAATGTCTGTGGCCATTCTGTTAGGGGCAAGGCAGTATGTCTGTGGCCATTTTGTTAGGGGCAAGGCAGTATGTCTGTGGCCATTTTGTTAGGGGCAAGGCAGTATGTCTGTGGCCATTCTGTTAGGGGCAAGGCAGTATGTCTGTGGCCATTCTGTTAGGGGCAAGGCAGTATGTCTGTGGCCATTCTGTTAGGGGTAAGGCAGTATGTCTGTGGCCATTTTGTTAGGGGCAAGGCAGTATATCTGTGTCCATTCTGTTAGGGGCAAGGCAGTATGTCTGTGGCCATTCTGTTAGGGGCAAGGCAATATGTCTGTGAATGGAAACAGAGAGGGAGAGTCAGACAGGCAGACAGAGGGCGAGAGAGAGAGAAAAGTTGCATACTCCTTGAATCCTCTCTCCTGAAAACCCATTGGATGAGAAATCCAGCGGTCCCTCCCCTCTAACCTTCTCCTTCAATGGGTTCTTAGAAGGAGACGAGAGAGGAAGTGAAAAGTACACTACATGACCAAAATCACGGGCATTAATATAGAGTTGGTCCCAGCTTTGCTGCTATAACAGCCTCCACTCTTCTGGGAAGGATTTCCACTAGATGTTGGAACATTGCTGAGGGGATTTGCTTCCATTTAACCACAAGAGCATTAGTGAGGTTGGGCACTGATGTTGGGCGATTAGGCCTGGCTCGCAGTCGGCGCTCCAATTCATCCAATTCAATGTGTTAGATGAGGTTGAGGTCAGGGCTCAAGTTCTTCCACACTGATCTCGACAAACCATTTCTGTATGGACCTTGCTTTGTGCATGGGGGCATTGTCATGCTGAAACAGGAAAGGGCCTTCCCCAAACTGTAGCCATCAAATTGGAATCACAGAATCATCTAGAATGTCATTATATGCTGTAGCGTTAATATTTCCCTTCACTGGAACTAAGAGCCCTAGCCCGAACCATGAAAAACAGCCCCAGACCATTATTCATCATCCACCAAACTTTACAGTTGGCACTATGCATTGGGGCAGGTAGCGTTCTCTTGGCATCCACCAAACCCAGATTTGTCCATTGGACTACCAGATGGTGAAGCGTAATTCATCAACCTAAAGAACATGTTTCCACTGATCCAGAGTTCAATGGCAGTGAAGTTTACACCGCTCCAGCTGACACTTGGTATTGCGCATGGTGATCTTAGGCTTGTGTGCGGCTGCTCGGCCATGGAAACCCATTTCATGAAGCTCCCGACAAACAGTTATTGTGATGTTGCTTCTAGAGGCAGTTTGAAACACGAAAGTGAGCGTTGCAACCGAGGAAAGACTATTTTTACGCGCTACACACTGCAACACTTGGTGGTCCTGTTCTGTGAGCTTATGTGGTCTACCACGTCGTGGCTGAGCCGTTGTTGCTCTTAAATGTTTCAACTTCACAATAACAGCACTTACAGTTGACTGGGGAAGCTCTAGCAGGGCAGAAATGTGATGAACAGACTTGTTGGAAAGGTGGCATCCTATAACAGTGCCACGTTGAAAGTCACTGAGCTCTCCAGTAAGGCCATTATACTGCCCATGTGTGTCTATGGAGATTGCAAGGTTGGATGCTCGACCTAATACACCCATCAGCAACAGATGTGGCTGAAATAGGCAAATCCAGTCATTTCAAGGGGTGTCCACATACTTTTGTATACATAGTGTATGCATTTGAGATCTTGAAATCAAATCAAATCAAATTTTATTTGTCACATACACATGGTTAGCAGATGTTAATGCGAGTGTAGCGAAATGCTTGTGCTTCTAGTTCCGACAATGCAGTAATAACCAACAAGTAATCTAACTAACAATTCCAAAACTACTGTCTTGTACACAGTGTGAGGAGATAAAGAATATGTACATAAGGATATATGAATGAGTGATGGTACAGAGCAGCATAGGCAGATACAGTAGATTGTATCGAGTACAGTATATACATATGAGATGAGTATGTAAACAAAGTGGCATAGTTAAAGTGGCTAGTGATACATGTATTACATAAGGATACAGTCGATGATATAGAGTACAGTATATGAGATGTCGTAATTGAGGCTGTCCCTGCTGAAAAGCCTCCAGTTGAAGCCTAATTGATGTTCACATGTGAATTGGTTCAAATCAGTAATGGGTTGCCATGGAGGCACATGTTTGATACCGCATGAAACAAAAAGTCCTTTGGGATCAACTATGAATAACCAACATCGCCTCGCTCTCAGCCTCTGTTACAATACCCCAGCAGCATCTCATTTGACAAACGGCTCTTGGTGGGAAAAAACAAAAACAAATGGCGAAATACGCACATAATTGCGCTCTATTAAATTAAACATGTCGCATAAACTAATTCATCCTGCATGCGTCACTGTAGTATGTCCATTGATATGCACGAGACAAAACACCTGTTGCTGTTCACATGTAAAATCTGCAAAGGTGAATATAGTAATTAAATTCCCTACACAGGATGCAACAGCTGATTCAGTGACCAATAGCCTATATTGCCAGTAAATGACTTACCCTGCGACAAGTCCAAGACTACCCAGCTCATCTAAGGAACACGCCCGTTCCTCCTGGACACCGGTTGGGTTGATAAAGATGTTTGGTTGTGCCGCAGCAGAGTCTACGCCAAAATGTGAGTCTTGTACATGGTGTACGCTTCCTTAATCAACACGCGTGTTTTGAGTGGGCGTCACGCACAGCGAGGAACATAAGGGTCCATTTGATTTCCGCTTTCCCCACGCGCCGGAGTTCGGCTATGGTTGACTGAGTTTGGCGCACATCTGCGCCCCTGACAAGACAAGCAAATGCATCAATTATGGCCATGCCTTTCCCCGCCCCTCGAAGTAATTGGACCGCCATTAGAGGCGAGAGCATACCGCTTTAACATTCAGTTATACAGCCTTCAGGCGCGCAACTTGTTTTAAACATTTAGTGGTGCATTGATTTGTTGGAATGACAACACGATGAGTAAAAACAAGACATCTTTATTAAATATACATAAAATTCAAAGCGTTCATAAGAGCATTCAGGCGCCCGGTTGCCTGGCATGTT
>NW_027260961.1:92500-107500 GCF_045791955.1 Oncorhynchus clarkii lewisi
TGGAACCATTCTACAGAAGACTTGCAGACTTGCAGACATCCAATCACAGTTAGATGTAGAAGTATCAACTAAATTAACATCATATCGGTATGTTGAGTTACCGTAGTTACCATAGGTCTACTGTATGTATTCAATTGGAATGGATCAATATTGTTTTTAATTTAATTTGATTGGAAGCTGAGATCTTTGTAGGGGCTGAGAGGTGTGTGTGTGTGTGTGTGTGTGTGTGTGTGTGTGTGTGTGTGTGTGTGTGTGTGTGTGTGTGTGTGTGTGTGTGTGTGTGTGTGTGTGTGTGTGTGTGTGTGTGTGTGTGTGTGTGTGTGTATAAAGTGACTATGAGCTGGAACCTGAACAAGTTTGTGCCTGCAGTCAGGTGGAATGTCATTAATCAGCAGATGGAGAGCCTCCTTGCTCCACTTCACACAGGCTGTGTGTGTAATCACATGACAGACAGACAGACAGACAGACAGACAGACAGACAGACAGACAGACAGACAGACAGACAGACAGACAGACAGAGAGTACTGTGCAGTATGCTAGCAGGATTATCCCTTTACTAGAAGAGGGTTGTGATGCACAGATTACTTGGACCAAAATAGGACGTCTGTCCTTCTCACACTTATAAAAAGGAAAGGTGTTGATTGGGTGATCAGATCCTCCTCTATCTTCCTGTTCAAACAGCAGAGTGGATAGGAGAGGCTGGGTTGCATCCCAAATGAATCCCTATTCCCTCCAATGCACTTCTTTGGAGCAGATTATTATGGGCCATAGGGACACAGCCTGATACTGGTTCCAAAGAGTCAAACAGCAGGCTACTACTATACTATTACTACTATACTACTACTACTACTATTAGTATTATTACTACTACTACCACTACTACTACTATACTATTACTACTATACTACTACTATTAGTATTATTACTACTACTACTATACTACTACTACTATACTATTACTACTATACTACTACTACTACTATTAGTATTATTATTACTACTACTACAACTAAACTATACTATTACTACTATACTACTACTACTACTATTAGTATTATTATTACTACTACTATACTACTACTACTATCAGTATTATTACTACTACTACTACTATACTATTACTACTATACTACTACTACTGCTATTAATATTACTACTACTACTACTACTACTACTACTACTACTACTATTAGTATTATTACTACTACCACTATACTACTACTACTATACTATTACTACTATACGACTACTACTATTAGTATTATTACTACTACTTCTATACTATTACTACTATACTACTACTACTATTCATATTATTACTACTACTACTATACTACTACTACTACTACTTCTACTACTATTATACTACTACTACTACTACTCCTACTACTACTATTATACTACTACTACTACTACTACTACTACTATTAGTATTACTACTACTATTTCTACTACTACTATACTACTGCTACTACTACTATACTACTTCTACTACTATTATACTACTTCTACTACTATTATACTACTACTACTACTACTACTGCTACTACTATTATACTACTACTACTACTACTACTACTACTGCTACTACTACTATACTACTTCTACTACTATTATACTACTACTACTACTATTATACTACTACTACTACTATTATACTACTTCTACTACTATTATACTACTACTACTACTACTACTACTACTGCTACTACTACTATACTACTTCTACTACTATTATACTACTACTACTACTATTATACTACTACTACTACTACTACTACTACTACTATACTACTACTACTAATATACTACTACTGCTACTATTATTATTACTACTACTACTAATATACTACTACTACTACTATACTAATACTACTACTACTATTCATACTATTACTACTACTACTATTATTATTACTACTACTACTAATCTACTACTACTACTACTACTACTACTACTACTACTACTATACTACTACTACTACTATTATACTACTACTACTAATATACTACTACTACTATACTACTACTACTACTACTATTATACTACTACTACTACTATTCATACTATTACTACTACTACTACTACTATTATACTACTACTACTACTACTATACTACTACTACTACTACTACTATACTACTACTACTACTACTGCTATTATACTACTACTATTATACTACTACTATTATACTACTACTACTACTACTACTATTATACTACTACTACTACTACTACTACTATTATACTATTACTACTACTACTAAACTACTTCTACTACTATTATACTACTACTACTATTATTACTATTACTACTACTAAACTACTTCTACTACTATTATACTACTATTACTACTACTACTATTAGTATTATTACTATTATTAGTTTTACTACTACTACTATTAAACTACTTCTACTACTATTATACTACTACTACTACTACTATTATACTACTTCTACTACTATTATACTACTACTACTACTACTACTACTACTGCTGCTACTACTACTATACTACTTCTACTACTATTATACTACTACTATACTACTACTACTACTACTACTACTACTACTATACTACTACTACTATACTACTACTACTAATATACTACTACTGCTATTATTATTATTACTACTACTACTAATATACTACTACTACTACTACTACTATTCATACTATTACTACTACTACTACTACTATTATACTACTACTACTACTAATATACTACTACACAACTACTACTACTACTATTATACTACTACTACTACTACTACTATTATACTACTACTACTATTATTACTATTACTACTACTACTAAACTACTTCTACTACTATTATACTACTACCACTATTATCACTATTACTACTACTACTATTATACTACTACTACTACTACTACTACTACTACTACTACTACTACTACTACTACTATACTACTACTACTACTACTACTACTACTATTATACTACTACTACTACTACTACTACTACTATTATACTACTACTATTATACTACTACTACTACTACTATTATACTACTACTACTACTACTACTACTATTATTATACTACTACTACTACTACTATTATACTACTACTACTGCTACTATTATACTACTACTACTACTACTATTATACTACTACTACTACTACTTCTACTACTACTACTATACCTGTTTAGGCTTCTTGCGGTCAATTTGCAGTCTAAAAATGACCATCCGCTCAATAGTAAATCGCCCCACGGCTCAATTTAGTTGTGTGATCCATGTCCCACTCATTGTTGGTTCTCCAGGAAGGAAACAACTTGGTAGGGTTAAAGTCTCTGGTAGGATGTGGCAGCCAACCGTCTGCTGTGCTCTTCTACTAATGGATGTTTATCTAATAGATGTTTATCTAATAGATGTTTATCTAATATATGTTTATCTAATAGATGTTTATCTAATAGATGTTTATCTAATAGATGTTTATTTTCAATGTGGAGAATTAAAACAGAAGGATTTAGGATTGGAGATATATGAGTCCAAAATGGCACCCTATTCCCTACATAGTGCACTACTTTTGGATGGAGCAGGAAATCTGGGACTCAGAGGGGCTGGGTGGGTTGGAGGGAGAGAATTAATGTGGTGGTGGTTCGTTAGGCACAGGCTACCACAGTCACCAGACGTGACCTTGCATGCTGGTGTTGTCTTTCATAACAACAAGCTGGGTGGATGTTCCAGTTAGCTTCTGCAACCAGGAAGTGTTCCTGCCCTTTGTTGATGGCAGCAAAGCCCTTCACATTCAGTTCAGAATACAGTGTTTCCTGTGTAGAGAAGTGTCTTCCATTGGGCTAGCCTATAGTGACTATGTGGTCTCCAACAGCATACAATATGCAGATGATACGTGTCCTAGGATAAGAGGACCTGTGACAATGATACGTGTCCTAGGATAGGAGGACCTGTGACGATGATACGTGTCCTAGGATAGGAGGACCTGTGACGATGATACGTGTCCTAGGATAGGAGGACCTGTGACGATGATACATGTCCTAGGATAGGAGGACCTGTGACGATGATACGTGTCCTAGGATAGGAGGACCTGTGACGATGATACGTGTCCTAGGATAGGAGGACCTGTGACGATGATACGTGTCCTAGGATAGGAGGACCTGTGACGATAACTACAAAATAATTAGCATCAGTGTGACGTCCATTGTTTGGCATCCAATGTTAACATTTGAACTACTTCCTTGTTGTCGACCATGATTTCCGTCTCTCACCTTGGCGTTCCTCTTCTCCAGAGTGTCCGTACCACAAGCCTCTGGGTTTGGAGGCTGGATCAGTCAGACCAGACCAGATCAGCTGCTCCAACGAGGACCAGTACACTGGCTGGTTCTCCTCCTGGCTCCCCAGCAATGCCAGACTCAACAACCAGGGCTTTGGGTGAGTCCCCTGCCCCATCCTCTCCCTCAGGACCAACCCCTGGTAGGGCCTCTATCTCCCCCTCCCTGTAAAGGAGGACATTGGCTCAATCAGTAACCTCAGTGTTCTTTTGGGAAATGGCTCTTCTGACCTCATTGGTAAAATAATGGTCCCCTCCAGGTCATTGTTTTTGCCTAGGCTTTAGCTCAGCGGGCTAACACAGTTTCCCCGGCGGTTCCCCTCCAGGTCATTGTTTTTGCCTAGGCTTTAGCTCAGCGGGCTAACATAGTTTCCCTGGCGGTTCCCCTCCAGGTCATTGTTTTTGCCTAGGCTTTAGCTCAGCGGGCTAACATAGTTTCCCTGGCGATTCCCCTCCAGGTGTGCTTGGCTGTCTAAGTTCCAGGACAACAGCCAGTGGTTGCAGATTGACCTGAAGGAGGTGATGGTGGTGTCTGGTATCCTGACCCAGGGGCGCTGTGATGCTGACGAATGGATCACCAAGTACAGCGTCCAGTACCGCACCGACCAGAATCTCAACTGGATCTACTACAAGGACCAGACGGGGAACAACAGGGTGGGCCCATCATAAAGACCTTTTACATTTAGTCACTGAGAATATGCTCTTATTCAGAGAGACTCACAGTCAGTAAATACTGTAACAAAACTTTTTTTACAATCATAACTTAGTTCATATACTTACATCAATACATGGGTCATTATGACATCACAAGGTTTACACATGTAATAATGTCCATGGATGTTTTTCTAAAACGACTTGTTTTGTTGGAGGTCATCTTTCACATCAATACATGGTTCATTATGACATCACAAGATCTACACATGTAATAATGTGGAAGACAGTCTTGGGATTTATACATACAGTATATCAAAATCAATCCTTCTCATCAGATCCCATATTTCTTTGGTTCTGTAGCAGTTCAGTCCAAGGGGTTGTAAAGTGTAGTCCTGCTCGGTGAGGCAGGACATCTGGCAGGAGGATTCTCCATCTGTGTCGTCTCTCCTCCTCACACTGCTCCGTTTCTCTCCTCAGGTGTTCTACGGGAACTCGGACCGCTCCTCCTCGGTTCAGAACCTCCTGCGTCCTCCCATGGTAACTCGCTACATCCGTTTGCTCCCTCTGGGCTGGCACACACGAATCGCCATCCGCATGGAGCTGCTGCTCTGCATGAGCAAGTGTACCTGATTCTGTCTGTCCTGACGACCAGGGTCACACTCGGCAGGGTACAACACCGTGGAACGTTCAGACAGAAAATGTAATGAATAGAACTGACATGATTCTACATGACAGAAAGTCATATTGGTTCTACACAATATATTTCTATGTGACGGTCCTGTAATGATACACCATCCTGAACAGGCCCAAGGAGAGCCCTGGTCGTTCCCCTGGTCGTTCCCCTGGATGTTCCCTATGCCAAGGTGGAATCTACTGCTCTGGAAACCCTAGTTTCCTTTCCTTCCCCAAACGGTTAAGTAATATCTCTCTCCCAGGGATGGGGTTTATGTGTGAAAAGGTCCATTCTGTTTTCAGATTAGATGTGTTACAACAACAGTTATTTATGATTTGTTTTTTATACTGAACATAAAGAGGTGGATGGCCAGGTGTTTCCACTTGGGGGAGGAAGAGAGGATAAATACACGCCTGTGAACCGACAAACACAGAGAAATTGGGGATGATTATGTGATGAGGAAAGCTCAGAGAAAGAGAAGACTACCAGTCCTGTGGTTAACTGGATGTTGTGTACTGTGTTGTGTACTGTGTTGTGTACTGTGCTGTACTGTACTGTGTTGTGTATGTAGTTTGTGACAGTGATGTAGAGGTATCGTTCGTTGCTTGTTTTATTGTATTCATTTCAAGTTGACCAAAACCAGTTCCTGAAATAAAGACAAACTCTTGTACTCTTTTGTTTCGGAGTATCATTGAACAATATTCCTGTGTGATATTCCTCTGATGTCCAGTTTAAATACACCTGTTTGTTTGTTTCGGAGTATCATTGAACAATATTCCTGTGTGATATTCCTCTGATGTCCAGTTTAAAATACACCTGTTTGTTTGTTTCGGAGTATCATTGAACAATATTCCTGTGTAATATTCCTCTGATGTCCAGTTTAAAATACACCTGTTTGTTTGTTTCGGAGTATCATTGAACAGTATTCCTGTGTAATATTCCTCTGATGTCCAGTTTAAATACACCTGTTTGTTTGTTTCGGAGTATCATTGAACAATATTCCTGTGTGATATTCCTCTGATGTCCAGTTTAAAATACACCTGTTTGTTTGTTTCGGAGTATCATTGAACAATATTCCTGTGTGATATTCCTCTGATGTCCAGTATAAATACACCTGTTTGTTTGTTTCGGAGTATCATTGAACAGTATTCCTGTGTAATATTCCTCTGATGTCCAGTTTAAAATACACCTGGAGGAATCTCCACTTGTGATGTGTGAAAACCTTTTCCTGATCCCCAAAAAAACAATTAATGCCAGTTAACAGGGTAGATCCATGTGGTTTTAATTCTTATTTACAGTCAGATACCAAATATACACATATATAAATAATGCTGTTTGTGTGTGATGTCATGCAAATAAAATCCTGTGGGTCAATTTTAAACAAACAAACAACCGGAAGTGATTTATAATTCAGGATCTGGATCATCTGGAATTTAGGATCATCTCAAACTGATTTGTGTTTTTCTGCCATTTTAATCCTGTGACGGCGTGAAGGATTGTTCACTTCAAACAACCCCGAAACGACAGTTAGGAATTATATAACAATGAGTTGACATAAACAGAGACATAAAGAGACATAAACAGAGACATAAACGGCAGTTAGGAATTATATAACAATGAGTTGACATAAACAGAGACATAAAGAGACATAAACAGAGACATAAACAGAGACATAAACGGCAGTTAGGAATTATATAACAATGAGTTGACATAAACAGAGACATAAAGAGACATAAACAGAGACATAAACGGCAGTTAGGAATTATATAACAATGAGTTGACATTAACAGAGACATAAAGAGACATAAACAGAGACATAAACGGCAGTTAGGAATTATATAACAATGAGTTAACATAAAGAGACATAAAGAGACATAAAGAGCAGTTATAAATGATATAACAATGAGTTAACATAAAGAGACAAAGAGACATATAGAGCAGTTAGAAATGATATAACAATGAGTTAACATAAACAGACATAAAGAGCAGTTAGAAATTATATAACAATGAGTTAACATAAAGAGACATAAAGAGACATAAACAGAGACATAAACAGAGACATGAAGAGACATAAACTGCAGGTGTAGGCTATTTGAGGTTAGACATTAGTGGGATAGCCTGGTGGTCCCAGATCGAGCTAAAGAGCACAAACAGATCGGGGACCACCTAGGCTAAAGTAAAGGTGATCTTAAACCCAATATAATGAAATCACACCGTAAAGATTTCATGATAGTTGCTGCAACTGGTCCTTGGAGTGTTTTTGCCACATAACCCCTGGAAGACATTGAGTTCTATTGGACACAGAACCTCTGGAAGACATTGAGTTCTATTGGACACAGAACCCCTGGAAGACATTGAGTTCTATTGGACACAGAACCCATGGAAGACATTGAGTTCTATTGGACACAGAACCCATGGAAGACATTGAGTTCTATTGGACACAGAACCCCTGGAAGACATTGAGTTCTATTGGACACAGAACCTCTGGAAGACATTGAGTTCTATTGGACACAGAACCCCTGGAAGACATTGAGTTCTATTGGACACAGAACCCCTAGAAGACATTGAGTTCTATTGGACACAGAACCCCTGGAAGACATTGAGTTCTATTGGACACAGAACCCCTAGAAGACATTGAGTTCTATTGGACACAGAACCCCTGGAAGACATTGAGTTCTATTGGACACAGAACCTCTGGAAGACATTGAGTTCTATTGGACACAGAACCCCTGGAAGACATTGAGTTCTATTGGACACAGAACCCATGGAAGACATTGAGTTCTATTGGACACAGAACCCATGGAAGACATTGAGTTCTATTGGACACAGAACCCATGGAAGACATTGAGTTCTATTGGACACAGAACCTCTGGAAGACATTGAGTTCTATTGGACACAGAACCCCTGGAAGACATTGAGTTCTATTGGACACAGAACCCCTGGAAGACATTGAGTTCTATTGGACACAGAACCCCTAGAAGACATTGAGTTCTATTGGACACAGAACCTCTGGAAGACATTGAGTTCTATTGGACACAGAACCCCTGGAAGACATTGAGTTCTATTGGACACAGAACCCCTAGAAGACATTGAGTTCTATTGGACACATAACCCCTGGAAGACATTGAGTTCTATTGGACACAGAACCCCTGGAAGACATTGAGTTCTATTGGACACAGAACCCCTGGAAGACATTGAGTTCTATTGGACACAGAACCCATGGAAGACATTGAGTTGTATTGGACACAGAACCCATGGAAGACATTTAGTTCTATTGGACACAGAACCTCTGGAAGACATTGAGTTCTATTGGACACAGAACCCCTGGAAGACATTGAGTTCTATTGGACACAGAACCCCTGGAAGACATTGAGTTCTATTGGACACAGAACCCATGGAAGACATTGAGTTCTATTGGACACAGAACCCATGGAAGACATTGAGTTCTATTGGACACAGAACCTCTGGAAGACATTGAGTTCTATTGGACACAGAACCCATGGAAGACATTGAGTTCTATTGGACACAGAACCCATGGAAGACATTGAGTTCTATTGGACACAGAACCTCTGGAAGACATTGAGTTCTATTGGACACAGAACCCATGGAAGACATTGAGTTCTATTGGACACAGAACCCCTGGAAGACATTGCGTTCTATTGGACACAGAACCCCTGGAAGACATTGCGTTCTATTGGACACAGAACCCCTGGAAGACATTGAGTTCTATTGGACACAGAACCCCTGGAAGACATTGAGTTCTATTGGACACAGAACCCCTGGAAGACATTGAGTTCTATTGGACACAGAACCCCTGGAAGACATTGCGTTCTATTGGACACAGAACCCCTGGAAGACATTGAGTTCTATTGGACACAGAACGATGGTTGCGACAAGTACCAGGAGGATGCAACGCAGACAAGAGAAAAGTGGAACTGAAGTTCAACCCTGAAAGTGATGTTTCCAAACTGAAAAAGCCTGTATTCAACCTGGACGGTACAATGACAGGTGACGGACCAAAGCTGTTCAATTAAAATGTTACTGTCAACTGTTAGTGTAGAACTCAATGTTCAATTAACACATTACTGTCAACTGTTAGTGTAGAACTGAATGTTCAATTAAAACATTACTGTCAACTGTTAGTGTAGAACTCAATGTTCAATTAAAACATTACTGTCAACTGTTAGTGTAGAACTCAATGTTCAATTAAAACATTA
Source organism: Oncorhynchus clarkii lewisi (assembly GCF_045791955.1). Lineage (NCBI taxonomy): Eukaryota > Metazoa > Chordata > Actinopteri > Salmoniformes > Salmonidae > Oncorhynchus > Oncorhynchus clarkii. Next base: position 102,365 of record NW_027260961.1, read on the forward strand.
CTGTCAACTGTTAGTGTAGAACTCAATGTTCAATTAAAACATTACTGTCAACTGTTAGAGTAGAACTGAATGTTCAATTAAAACATTACTGTCAACTGTTAGTGTAGAACTCAATGTTCAATTAAAACATTACTGTCAACTGTTAGAGTAGAACTGAATGTTCAATTAACACATTACTGTCAACTGTTAGTGTAGAACTGAATGTTCAATTAAAACGTTATTAAAACATTACTGTCAACTGTTAGTGTAGAACTGAATGTTCAATTAAAACATTACTGTCAACTGTTAGTGTAGAACTGAATGTTCAATTAAAACATTACTGTCAACTGTTAGTGTAGAACTCAATGTTCAATTAAAACATTACTGTCAACTGTTAGTGTAGAACTGAATGTTCAATTAAAACATTACTGTCAACTGTTAGTGTAGAACTCAATGTTCAATTAAAACGTTATTAAAATGTTGTGCAAATATATGATGGAGAACAATCCAACAGATCACCTGATACACAGTCCAACAGATCACCTGATACACAGTCCAACAGATCACCTGATACACAGTGAATGTGGGTTATTAACACATCTCCATGGAACAGCACATGTCCAGTTGTCTGGCGAGAACTGGACTGTAGTGAGGCTTTGAGGGGAGAGGACATCTTTCTGAGGGGCAGTCTGGGGCTTTGAGGGGAGAGGACATCTTTCTGAGGGGCAGTCTGGGGCTTTGAGGGGAGAGGACATCTTTCTGAGGGGCAGTCTGGGGCTTTGAGGGGAGAGGACATATTTCTGAGGGGCAGTCTGGGGCTTTGAGGGGAGAGGACATCTTTCTGAGGGGCAGTCTGGGGCTTTGAGGGGAGAGGACATCTTTCTGAGGGGCAGTCTGGGGCTTTGAGGGGAGAGGACATCTTTCTGAGGGGCAGTGTGGGGCTTTGAGGGGAGAGGACATCTTTCTGAGGGGCAGTCTGGGGCTTTGAGGGGAGAGAACATCTTTCTGAGGGGCAGTCTGGGGCTTTGAGGGGACAGGACATCTTTCTGAGGGGCAGTCTGGGGCTTTGAGGGGAGAGGACATCTTTCTGAGGGGCAGTCTGGGGCTTTGAGGGGAGAGGACATCTTTCTGAGGGGCAGTCTGGGGCTTTGAGGGGACAGGACATCTTTCTGAGGGGCAGTCTGGGGCTTTGAGGGGAGAGGACATCTTTCTGAGGGGCAGTCTGGGGCTTTGAGGGGAGAGGACATCTTTCTGAGGGGCAGTCTGGGGTGTTTTTAGGGGAGAGGACATCTTTCTGAGGGGCAGTCTGGGACAAAGTCAGATTGGTGTGCTCAGGAGGTGTGTGTGTGCCTGCGCACGGTGTGCCGGTGTGTGTGCGTGCGCACGTGTGTGTAAGTGCGTTTGTGTGTGTGTGTGTGTGTTTGGCCCTGTCCGGGGGTGTCCTCGGATGGGGCCACAGTGTCTCCTGACCCCTTCTGTCTCAGCCTCCAGTATTTATGCTGCAGTAGTTTATGTGTCGGGGGGCTAGGGTCAGTTTGTTATATCTGGAGTACTTCTCCTGTCCTATTCGGTGTCCTGTGTGAATCTAAGTGTGCGTTCTCTAATTCTCTCCTTCTCTCTTTCTTTCTCTCTCTCGGAGGACCTGAGCCCTAGGACCATGCCCCAGGACTACCTGACATGATGACTCCTTGCTGTCCCCAGTCCACCTGGCCGTGCTGCTGCTCCAGTTTCAACTGTTCTGCCTTATTATTATTCGACCATGCTGGTCATTTATGAACATTTGAACATCTTGGCCATGTTCTGTTATAATCTCCACCCGGCACAGCCAGAAGAGGACTGGCCATCCCACATATGCTCTCTCTAATTCTCTCTTTCTTTCTCTCTCTCGGAGGACCTGAGCCCTAGGACCATGCCCCAGGACTACCTGACATGATGACTCCTTGCTGTCCCCAGTCCACCTGACCGTGCTGCTGCTCCAGTTTCAACTGTTCTGCCTTATTATTATTCGACCATGCTGGTCATTTATGAACATTTGAACATCTTGGCCATGTTCTGTTATAATCTCCACCCCACACAGCCAGAAGAGGACTGGCCACCCCACATAGCCTGGTTCCTCTCTAGGTTTCTTCCTAGGTTCTGGCCTTTCTAGGGAGTTTTTCCTAGCCACCGTGCTTCTACACCTGCATTGCTTGCTGTTTAGGGTTTTAGGCTGGGTTTCTGTACAGCACTTTGAGATATCAGCTGATGTACGAAGGGCTATATAAATACATTTGATTTGATTTGTGTGTGTGCGTGTGTGTGTGCGTGTGCGTGTGTGTGTGCGTGTGTGTACTTCTTCTTATTGTTACTTTGTCCTTGATGTTCACACTATGTACTGTAGATGAATGACTAGCCAGGGATAAAGATATCCATGACATTCATTCTGCCAATATCAGAAAGTTAGGCCTACGTATTTTACCCTTTAAAGCCAACAGCACAAACTGGTATGGTATGGATATCTCTGGTATGGATATCTCTGGTATGGATGTCTCTGGTATGGATATCTCTGGTATGGATATCTCTGGTATGGATAACTCTGGTATGGATATCTCTGGTATGGATATCTCTGGTATGGATGTCTCTGGTATGGATATCTCTGGTATGGATAACTCTGGTATGGATATCTCTGGTATGGATATCTCTGGTATGGATGTCTCTGGTATGATGTCTCTGGTATGGATATCTCTGGTATGGATATCTCTGGTATGGATATCTCTGGTATGGATATCTCTGGTATGGATATCTCTGGTATGGCTGTCTCTGGTATGGATATCTCTGGTATGGCTGTCTCTGGTATGATATCTCTGGTATGAATATCTCTGGTATGGATATCTCTGGTATGGATATCTCTGGTATGGCTGTCTCTGGTATGGCTGTCTCTGGTATGGCTGTCTCTGGTATGGATGTCTCTGGTATGGCTGTCTCTGGTATGGCTGTCTCTGGTATGGATATCTCTGGTATGGATGTCTCTGGTATGAATATCTCTGGTATGGATATCTCTGGTATGGATATCTCTGGTATGGATATCTCTGGTATGGATGTCTCTGGTATGGATAACTCTGGTATGGATATCTCTGGTATGGATATCTCTGGTATGGATATCTCTGGTATGGATATCTCTGGTATGGATGTCTCTGGTATGAATATCTCTGGTATGGATATCTCTGGTATGGCTGTCTCTGGTATGGATATCTCTGGTATGAATATCTCTGGTATGGATATCTCTGGTATGGATAACTCTGGTATGGATATCTCTGGTATGGATATCTCTGGTATGGATATCTCTGGTATGGATATCTCTGGTATGGATATCTCTGGTATGGATGTCTCTGGTATGAATATCTCTGGTATGGATATCTCTGGTATGGCTGTCTCTGGTATGGATATCTCTGGTATGAATATCTCTGGTATGGATATCTCTGGTATGGATATCTCTGGTATGGATGTCTCTGGTATGAATATCTCTGGTATGGATATCTCTGGTATGGATGTCTCTGGTATGAATATCTCTGGTATGAATATCTCTGGTATGGATATCTCTGGTATGGATATCTCTGGTATGGATATCTCTGGTATGGATATCTCTGGTATGAATATCTCTGGTATGGATATCTCTGGTATGGATATCTCTGGTATGGATATCTCTGGTATGGATATCTCTGGTATGGCTGTCTCTGGTATGGATATCTCTGGTACATGCGTTTGTGTGTGTGTATCCTTAATCAGGAAACAACAGGACATCTCAACAGGAATCTCCACATGGGGCCTGGAGTCTCTAATAACTAGATCAGCGGGTGTGACTGTCATGGTTACTGTACTGCAGAATGACCCTTTACAACAAGCAGTACCTTACAGTACATTCCCATCTGTTTGTGTTAACTGACCATAGACTATATGAGTTGGGGCCAGGCGATACGTGTGTGTCAAGATGATGTGGCAAATGATTACCTGTAAAAACTTCACAACCCTGAGCCATATAGGTATCTCATTATTTTATCATACATTATAACATTATATAATTTGTCTTTGTCCATCTGTCGTACATATATCTATATATATCTCCATAACTCTGTGTCAAATCAGATCAAATAAATACATTCAAGTAAACGGACAGAACAAACAGGCTATACTGTAACAACAATAAATAGAAATGATGAAAAACCTCCACAATTAAATGTTTTTGGATGAAATATTGAATTATTATTATATATATATAGTTAGAATCTCATAATCTTTTTTACATTTATTTTTAAAGCTCTTGCAATATTACACAATTATTAATTCTACAATACTTATTAAATCTCCATTTAGGCCTACATATCGTTAAATAAAGTCATTTAATTTAAATCAAATAAAAGGAATTTCATAAATAATATAATATAATATCAATACAAATTCTATCAAATGTTTGAAGCATCAAAAAAGGTCAGATTTTTACAGCCAGTCAGTCCACCTCCCAGTGCAGTCATATAGTCCTGAACTTAGAGAGATACAGTATAACCTTCTGAACTCTATAGTCCCAGGTGCGTCTGGCGGCCAGCAGGCGGCAGTAGTGAGAGCCCGGAGTCCTATTCATTAGGGCACACAATTGAAAACGTTACAAAACGCTTCGCAACGCACCACAAAAAAATAAGCTTTTCTTATCGGACAGTTGTCCATCTTGTCCCTCCCTGCTTCAGTCTGTTTTGTTCCATTTTGGTGCCTAACCAACATGACGACCCTTGAGGGCAGAGAGACGTCTCCTCCATAGACATTTTTTCCTAGAATGGACATCCCCATTCAAGTCAATGGGTGGTAGAATTCTAATTCCATGTGGTAGAATTTTAATTCCATGTTCTCCTCACAGGGCTGTCTCTTTCAGGTCGTTGAGGTTTGGCATCCGTGACCTTGACGGTCTGGTAAAGGTGGGCCCGTTGGCGACCATTTGGTCGGGGTACGGCTGAGCCCCCTCTGCCCTGGCGAGGGCCGCCGCGTGCCAGTTGGACTCCATCTGCCCCTGTATCTGCCCCGGGAGGGGGTAACTCTGCTTCCTGTGGCTCTTAGACTGACCAGAGCTGGAGCTGCTGCTGCTAGGGTGTCCCTGGTGGGACCTACCGTCACCTCTCCCATCGCTGAACA
>NW_027260961.1:115000-134919 GCF_045791955.1 Oncorhynchus clarkii lewisi
CATCCTTATCATAGTGTTTCACATCCTGATATCTCACTCCTACATCCTTATCATAGTGTTTCACACACTGATATCTCACTCCCTACATCCTTATCATAGTGTTTCACACCCTGATATCTCACTCCTACATCCTTATCATAGTGTTTCACATCCTGATATCTCACTCCTACATCCTTATCATAGTGTTTCACATCCTGATATCTCACTCCTACATCCTTATCATAGTGTTTCACACCCTGATATCTCACTCCTACATCCTTATCATAGTGTTTCACATCCTGATATCTCACTCCTACATCCTTATCATAGTGTTTCACACCCTGATATCTCACTCCTACATCCTTATCATAGTGTTTCACATCCTGATATCTCACTCCTACATCCTTATCATAGTGTTTCACATCCTGATATCTCACTCCTACATCCTTATCATAGTGTTTCACACACTGATATCTCACTCCTACATCCTTATCATAGTGTTTCACATCCTGATATCTCACTCCTACATCCTTATCATAGTGTTTCACACCCTGATATCTCACTCCTACATCCTTATCATAGTGTTTCACATCCTGATATCTCACTCCTGCATCCTTATCATAGTGTTTCACACCCTGATATCTCACTCCTACATCCTTATCATAGTGTTTCACATCCTGATATCTCACTCCTAAATCCTTATCATAGTGTTTCACATCCTGATATCTCACTCCTACATCCTTATCATAGTGTTTCACACCCTGATATCTCACTCCTACATCCTTATCATAGTGTTTCACATCCTGATATCTCACTCCTACATCCTTATCATAGTGTTTCACATCTTGATATCTCACTCCTACATCCTTATCATAGTGTTTCACACACTGATATCTCACTCCTACATCCTTATCATAGTGTTTCACATCCTGATATCTCACTCCTACATCCTTATCATAGTGTTTCACACCCTGATATCTCACTCCTACATCCTTATCATTGTGTTTCACATCCTGATATCTCACTCCTACATCCTTATCATAGTATATTTAAGCAATAAGGCCCGAGGAGGTGTGGAATATGGCCAATATACCACGGCTAAGGGCTGTTCTTAAGCACAACACAACGCAGAGTGCCTGGATATAGCCCTTAGCCATGTTATATTGGCCCTATACCACAAACCCCCGAGGTGCCTTATTGATATTATAAACTGGTTACCAACGTAATTAGAGAAGTAAAAATAAATGTTTTGTCATACCCGTGGTATACGGTCTGATATACCACGGCTGTCAGCCAATCAGCATTCAGGGCATAGACATACTGCTGATAAAACAGTGCTAGAAGCAGTCAGAAACCAGACAGTAAGTGGTGAAATCAGCCTGTGATGAACAACAGAAAAAGCTATGGACCTCGTTCTTAGCAGGGCGTTGTGAGTGAAAGGAGGCTGGGTTGTCCCGCGTGGAGTCTTTAATCTGGGGTCGGGGGTGAGAGGTCACCACCTCTTTAGAAGACGGCTCACTCTGTAGACCAGATGGACAGACAGACAGACAGACAGACAGACAGACAGACAGACAGACAGACAGACAGACAGACAGACAGATAGACCGACAGATAGACAGACAGACCGACAGATCGACAGATAGACCCACAGATAGACCAACCGACAGACAGACAGACAGACAGACAGACAGACAAACAGACAGACAGATAGACAAACAGACAGATAGACCGACAGATAGACAGACAGACAGATATAGCATGTGAGGCAGACAGTACGAAGTAGCAGTGTGTGTGTGTGTGTGTGTGTGTGTGTGTGTGTGTGTGTGTGTGTGTGTGTGTGTGTGTGTGTGTGTGTGTGAGAGAGAGAGAGAGATCAGGAGAGAGACAGAACATTAGCAATAATGTGAGTTAGGCCAGATACTGTAGCCTCAAAGAAATATACACAGACACACATATGCACATACACGCACACACACACAGCTGTCAGTCAATTATTGACACTGACCCTGGTCGTGTCTTCAGTGCAGTCCTCTCTGGACGATCCCACAGAGTGTCCTACGGGGTGTCTGGTGAGGGTGCGGTGCTGAAGCTGGGGGGAGAGCATCTGCAGACTGCTAGCCCTGGTGGGCAACCCCTGACCCACCATTAAGCCCCCCTCACTACCCCCTCCACCCCCACCTCCGTGGGACCTGTGGCGCTCACTCCTCCTCACGTACATGGAGTGGCGGTGAGGCCTTTGCTGGGAAGAGAAGGGACTGGTGTAGCCCAGGCCGTAGGGGTAGGACTCATGGGGGGAGGCCAGGGTGTGAGCTCCGTGGTTCCCCCCACCATCCCCTTCTCCTCCTGGGTCAAGAAGCTCCGGGCCCGGGGCCAAGGTCTCCTCTGGAGCTTTGTGTCTGGAAGAGGAGGCGCGTCGGCAGGACGAGTCCAGGGTGGAGCTCTCTAGACGGGGGTTGTTGCCGCGGGACGAGGGGCTGTGGCCGGAGGAGTGGCCGGTGTGGCTGGATGTGTGTCCAGAAGTGTGGCGTTCGCTGTGGCGGGGGACCTGGGGACTTCCAGGGGGGGCGTGGCCAGAAGAGTGGCGTTCGCTGTGGCGGGGGGCCTGGGGACTTCCAGGGGGGGCGTGGCCAGAAGAGTGGCGTTCGCTGTGGCGGGGGACCTGGGGACTTCCAGGGGGGGCGTGGCCAGAAGAGTGGCGTTCGCTGTGGCGGGGGACCTGGGGACTTCCAGGTGGGGCATTGAGGTTCAGGTCCAGGCAGCTGAAATAACATATAGACTGACCTCAACCATGAGTACAACAACACACATATTTACTGACCTCAACCATGAGTACAACAACACACATATTTACTGACCTCAACCATGAGTACAACAACACACATATTTACTGACCTCAACCATGAGTACAACAACACACATATTTACTGACCTCAACCATGAGTACAACAACACACATATTTACTGACCTCAACCATGAGTACAACAACACACATATAGACTGACCTCAACCATGAGTACAACAACACACATATAGACTGACCATCAGACCTAAATAAAACTCTAATTCTCAACGAGAATACAATGTTCAGATCTGGCCTCAGGGGACTACACATTTCCAAATACACACCATCACCAAGACTACACAAAATCAATAAGCTAGCATGCCCTTCAAACATTCATTAACCATTCCCTGACAGCTCTCACTCTCTCTCTCTAGGTTAACCATTCCCTGACAGCTCTCTCTCTCTCTCTCTAGGTTAACCATTCCCTGACAGCTCTCTCTCTCTCTAGGTTAACCATTCCCTGACAGCTCTCTCTCTCTCTAGGTTAACCATTCCCTGACAGCTCTCACTCTCTCTCTCTAGGTTAACCATTCCCTGACAGCTCTCTCTCTCTCTCTCTAGGTTAACCATTCCCTGACAGCTGTCTCTCTCTCTCTCTCTCTAGGTTAACCATTCCCTGACATCTCTCTCTCTCTCTCTAGGTTAACCATTCCCTGACAGCGCTCTCTCTCTCTCTCTAGGTTAACCATTCCCTGACAGCTCTCTCTCTCTCTCTCTAGGTTAACCATTCCCTGACAGCTCTCTCTCTCTCTAGGTTAACCATTCCCTGACAGCTCTCTCTCTCTCTAGGCTAACCATTCCCTGACAGCTCTCACTCTCTCTCTCTAGGTTAACCATTCCCTGACAGCTCTCACTCTCTCTCTCTCTAGGTTAACCATTCCCTGACAGCTCTCTCTCTCTCTCTCTAGGTTAACCATTCCCTGACAGCTCTCTCTCTCTCTAGGTTAACCATTCCCTGACAGCTCTCTCTCTCTCTAGGTTAACCATTCCCTGACAGCTCTCACTCTCTCTCTCTAGGTTAACCATTCCCTGACAGCTCTCTCTCTCTCTCTCTAGATTAACCATTCCCTGACAGCTCTCTCTCTCTCTAGGTTAACCATTCCCTGACAGCTCTCTCTCTCTCTAGGTTAACCATTCCCTGACAGCTCTCACTCTCTCTCTCTAGGTTAACCATTCCCTGACAGCTCTCTCTCTCTCTCTCTAGGTTAACCATTCCCTGACAGCTGTCTCTCTCTCTCTCTCTCTAGGTTAACCATTCCCTGACATCTCTCTCTCTCTCTCTAGGTTAACCATTCCCTGACAGCTCTCTCTCTCTCTCTCTCTAGGTTAACCATTCCCTGACAGCTCTCTCTCTCTCTCTAGGTTAACCATTCCCTGACAGCTCTCTCTCTCTCTCTAGGTTAACCATTCCCTGACAGCTCTCTCTCTCTCTCTCTAGGTTAACCATTCCCTGACAGCTCTCTCTCTCTCTCTAGGTTAACCATTCCCTGACAGCTCTCTCTCTCTCTCTCTAGGTTAACCATTCCCTGACAGCTCTCTCTCTCTCTCTCTAGGTTAACCATTCCCTGACAGCTCTCTCTCTCTCTCTCTCTAGGTTAACCATTCCCTGACAGCTCTCTCTCTCTCTCTCTAGGTTAACCATTTCCTGACAGCTCTCTCTCTCTCTCTCTCTCTCTAGGTTAACCTTTTTGGGATAGGGGGCAGCATTTTCACTTTTGGATGAATAGCGTGCCCAGAGTGAACTGCCTCCTCCTCTGTCCCAGATGCTAATATCTGCATATTATTATTGGATGGAAAACACTATGAAGTTTCTAAAACTGTTTGAATGATGTCTGTGAGTTTAACAGAACTCATATGGCAAAAACCTGAGAGAAATCCAACCAGGAAGTGGGATATCTGAGGTTTGTAGTTTTTTAAAGCTTGGCCTACCGAATATACACATTGAGATATGGATAAAGTTGCACTTCCTACGGCTTCCACTAGATGTCAACCGTCTTTAGAAACTTGAATGAGGATTCTACTATAAAGGAGGGGCTCATGAGACCTCTTTGAGTCAGTGGTCTGGCAGAGAGCCTTGGTCTCATGACGCGCGCTCCCGACAGAGTTACTTCTCGTTCCAGTGCTTTTTTTTCAGACAAAGGAATTCTCCGGTTGGAACATTATTGATGTTTTATGTTAAAAACATTCTAAAGATTGATTCCATACATCGTTTGACATGTTTCTAAAGGACTGTAACGGAATTTTTCGAGTTTTTGTCTGGACGAAGTGCCTGCGCCTCATGAAGATGGATTACTGGGCTGAACATGCTAACAACAAGTTGCTATTTGGACATAAATGATGGAAATTTATGGAACAAATCAGTCATTTATTGTCGAACTGGGATTTCTGTGAGTGCCTTCGGATGAAGATCATCAAAGGTAAGTGAATATTTATGGTGTAATTTCTAACTTTGTTGACTCCAAAATGGCGGATATTCCTCTGGCTGTTTTGGCTTCTGAGCTTCGTTCTCAGATTATGCTTTTTCCGTAAAGTAAAAAAAAAATCTGACAGTGGCATTAAGGAGAAGTCTATCTTTAATTCTGTGAATAACAGTTGTATCTTTTATCAATGTTTATTATGAGTATTTCTGCAAAATCACCGGATGTTTTTGAATCAAAACATTACTGCACGTAACGCGCCAATGTAAACTGAGATTATTTTTATATAAATATGCACATTATCGAAAAAAAATGTATTGTGTAACATGATGTCCTATGAGTGTCATCTGATGAAGATCATCAAAGGTTAGTGATTAATTTTATCTATATTTCAGATTTTTGTGACTCCTCTCTTTGGCTGGAAAATGGCTGTGTGTTTTTGTGACTTGATTCTGACCTAACATAATCATATGTTGTGCTTTCACTGTAAATCATGTTTAAAATCGGAAACGATGGGTAGATTAACAAGATGTTTGTCTTTCATTTGCTGTATTGGACTTGTCAATGTGTGAAAGTTACATATTTCTAAAAAATATTTTAGAATTTTGCGCGCTGCCTTTTCAGCGGAATGTTTTCCCTGCCCCTGCCCTAGAAAGGTTAACCATTTCCTGACACCTCTCTCTCGCTCTATAGGTTAACCATCCCCTGAAGGCTCTCTCTCTATGTTACCTGGCAGGGAAGAAGCGGGCGGAGATTCCAGGGGTTGCCGAAGGGTCGTCGGGGTGCACGCCCCTCACCCCATCTCCAAGGTTACCACCCACAGACTTGGCATTGTTGCTCAAGGCGCTGTGGCTCTTGGACAGGCTCAGGTAAGAGCTGGAACTCTTGGAGGAGCTGTGGGTGGAGTCTATGTTGTGTCCACCATGGCGGCCATGTTGTTTCTCCATGGTATTGGTCTTACCCTCCAGAAAGGAAGAGTGTCGTCCCTGCCCTACTGGAAATATTCAAATGTAAAAAATGGGCTGGCAATGCATTTATAAGTAGTCTTGCCTGAGACAGAACGGCCCATAGGGCCGTAAGGCAGCTTTATGTTCAAGTATACCCCCTGGACAGGATTCTAGTCTAGAGCATTTTTCCTTTTAAGTGTTAAGGAAGGGGTATGTATTAATCTTATGTGCATGTTTCAGTAGGGTGGCCGCGGACCTTGCTGTTGCTGCTGCTGAGAGCGGGAGGTGGACTTCACGTACATGGCTCCAGGGCCCTGCTGGTCAGGAGCCTTGGCCCCTGGGGGACCAACACCAACCAGGTTGAAGTCAAACTGTGTCGTGCCCTTTAAAATAAAGAGAAGACAAGAGAAGATAAAATAAGACAAGATAATAACTTTATCGTCCCCAACCACGGGAAAATGTTGTTTTCAGCCTTGTGCATTTAGATGAAAATGCATGTCAAGAATAAACACAGGTCAAGACAAAGACAGTTGGAAAAACAAACTAAATGAATACAATGTATGTAAACAAGTGTAGTTTGGTCCATAAGGAGCTGAATAAGTCAATGGAAGTAGAGGTCCTGACGTTGTTTACCTTGGTGTCCTTGGGGCTGAGCAGGTGTGGCATGTTGTTGTTGACCAAGTCCTTACTACAGGTGATGGAGCGGTTGAGGGTCTGGGTCATGTAAGCCTTGGGGTGGAGGGTGGGGCTCAGGCTGGACGACACAGACTTGTTGCCGTTCAGGAAGCTGTCGTTGCCTAGGTGAAGGTCGCCATGACGAGGTAGGCTGGAACATTCCTTACTGTTGGAGTGACGGTGACCCGAGCTCTTACTGCCGTGGCTTCTGTATGGGGGAGGGAGGGAGGGAGGGAGGGAGGGAGGGAGGGAGGGAGGGAGGGAGGAGGAGAGAGAGGTATTAAGATCAGAAAATATTGAGATTGAGAGATATTGAGAGGTACAGGTATAGCTAATCCATATATCTAAGTAGCTTATTTTATCTGTGCAAGAACAACATAGCCAGATGTGAAACCATGCAGTATCCAGAACCTAACCAGACCCCATTCAGATTCCAGAACCTAACCAGACCCCATTCAGTATCCAGAACCTAACCAGACCCCATTCAGTATCCAGAACCTAACCAGACCCCATTCAGTATCCAGAACCTAACCAGACCCCATTCAGTATCCAGAACCTAACCAGACCCCATGCAGTATCCAGAACCTAACCAGACCCCATTCAGTATCCAGAACCTAACCAGACCCCATGCAGTATCCAGAACCTAACCAGACCCCATTCAGTGTCCAGAACCTAACCAGACCCCATTCAGTATCCAGAACCTAACCAGACCCCATTCAGTATCCAGAACCTAACCAGACCCCATTCAATATCCAGAACCTAAACAGACCCCATTCAGTATCCAGAACCTAACCAGACCCCATTCAGTATCCAGAACCTAACCAGACCCCATTCAGTATCCAGAACCTAACCAGACCCCATTCAGTATCCAGAACCTAACCAGACCCCATTCAGTATCCAGAACCTAACCAGACCCCATGCAGTATCCAGAACCTAACCACACCACTTGTGGTGTCCAGTGCAGTGCTGACCTGGTGGTCACGGGGTTCTGACAAGAACAACAACAACAACAACATCAACACCAACAACCCCCTACAGTGCTGACCTGGTGGGCACAGTGTTCTCCATGTGGCTGTGGGGCTTCCTCTTGGAGGAGCGTGGGGGGTTAGGGGAGGGTGGTGCTGGGGCGGGCTGCTCCAGGAGGCGGAGGGGCTGGAAGGCTGGGTGGTTCAGACTCTGTTCTGTCAGGTAGCGGTCAGAAGGGACCAGCAACAACAGGTTCTAGAGAGGGAGGAGACCACAGGGGTTTAGGACACAGTTCTTTATTACAGTTTGACAATAAAAAAGGTCAATCACAAAACTCTCTATACATATATATATATATATACAGTACCAGTCAAAAGTTTGGACACACCTACTCATTCAAGTTTTTTTTTGTATTTTTACTGTTTTCTACATTGTAGAATAATAGTGAAGACATCAAAACTATGAAATAACACATATGGAATCATGTAGTAACCAAAAAGGGTTAAATAAATCAGTTTTGTACACTCCTGGCATTCTCTCAACCAGCTTCATGAGATTGTCACCTGGAATGTATTTAAATTAACAGGTGTGCCTTGTTAAAAGTTCATTTGTGGAATTTCTTTTCTTCTTAATGCGTTTGAGCCAATCAGTTGTGTTGTGACAAGGTAGGGTTGGTATAGAGAAGATAGACTTATTTCGTAAAAGATCAAGTCCATATTATGGCAAGAACAGCTCAAATAAGCCTAGAGAAATGACAGTCCATCATTACTTTAAGACATAAAGGTCGGTCAATCTAGAACATTTCAAGAACTTTTTAAAGTTTCTTCAAGTGCAGTCGTAAAAACCATCAAGCGCTTGACGAAACTGGCTCTCATGAGGACCGCCACAGGAAAGGAAGACCCAGAGTTACCTCTGCTGCAGAGGATAAGTTCATTAGAGTGACCAGCCTCAGAAATCGGCAATTAACTGCACCTCAGATTGCAGCCCAAATAAATGCTTCACAGAGTTCAAGTAACAGACACATCTCAACATCAACAGTTCAGAGACCACTTCTAAAGGACACCAATAATAAGAAGAAACTTGGGCCAAGAAACATGAGCAATGGTGTAAATCTGTCCTTTGGTCTAATGAGTCCAAATCTGAGATTTTTGTTTCTAACTGCTGTGTCTTTGTGAGAACCAGAGTAGGTGAACAGATGATCTCTACGTGTGTGGCTCCCACCATGAAGCATGGAGGAGGAGGTGTGATGGTGTGGGGGTGCTTTGCTGGTGACACTGGCATTGATTTATTTAGAATTTAAGGCACACTTAACCAGCATGGCTACCACATAATTCTGCAGCAATACACCATCCCAGGCTGTGTAAGGGCTATTTGATCAAGAAGGAGAGTTATGGAGTGCTGCATCAGATGACCTTGCCTCCACAATCACTCGACCTCAACCCAATTGAGATGGTTTGGGATGAGTTGGACCACAGAATGAAGGAAAAGCAGCCAACAAGTGCTCAGCATATGTGGGAACTCTTTCAAGACTATTGGGAAAGCATTCCAAGTGACTACCTCATGAAGCTGGTTGAGAGACCAGCTGTTCCAGAAGACTGTGTGATCACGCTCTCCGCAGTCGATGAGTAAGACCTTTAAACAGGCCAACATTCACAAGGCTGCAGGGCCAGATGGATTACCAGGACGTGTACTGCTAGCATGCGCTGACCAACTGGCAAGTGTCTTCACTGACATTTTCAACCTCTCCCTGTCTGAGTCTGTAATACCAACATGTTTTAAGCAGACCACCATAGACCCTGTGCCCAAGAACACTAAGGTAAACTGTCTGTAGCCATGAAGTGCTTTGAAAGGTTGGTCATGGCTCACATCAACACCATTATTCCAGAAACCCTAGACCCACTCCAATGTGCATACCGTCCTAACAGATCCACAGATGATGCAATCTCTATTGCACTCCACACTGCCCTTTCCCACCTGGACAAAAGGAACACCTACAGTATGTGAGAATGCTGTTCATTGACTACAGCTCAGCGTTCAACACCATATTGCCCTCAAAGCTCATCAATAAGCTAAGGACCCTGGGACTAAACACCTCCCTCTGCAACTGGATCCTGGACTTCCTGATGGGCCGCCCCCAGGTGGTAAGGGTAGGTAACAACACATCCGCCACGCTGATCCTCAACCCGGGGGCCCCTCAGGGGTGTGTGCTCAGTCCCCTCCTGTACTCCCTGCTCACCCATGACTGCACGGCCAGGCACGACTCCAACCCTATCATTAAGTTTGCCGATGACACAATAGTGGTAGGCCTGATCACCGATAACAACGAGACAGCCTATAGGGAGGAGGTCAGAGACCTGTCCGTGTGGTGCCAGGACAACAACCTCTCCCTGAACGTGATCAAGACAAAGGAGATGATTGTGGACTACAGGAAAAAGAGGACCGAGCACACCCTCATTCTCATTGACGGGACTGTAGTGGAGCAAGTTGAAAGCTTCAAGTTCCTTGGTGTCCACATCACCAACAAACTAACATGGTCCAAGCACACCAAGACAGTCGTGAAGAGGGTATGACAAAACCTATTCCCCCTCAGGAGACTGAAAATATTTGGCATGGGTCCTCAGATCCTTAAAAGGTTCTACAGCTACACCATCGAGAGCATCCTGACTGCTTGCATCACTGCCTGGTACGGCAACTGCTCGGCCTCCGACGCAAGGCACTACAGAGGGTAGCGTGTACAGCTCGGTACATCACTGGGGCAAAGCTTCCTGCCATCCAGGACGTCTATACCAGGCGGTGTCAGAGGAAGGCCTTAAAATGGTCAAAATTGTTATTTTACTGCTGCTATTTAATTATTTGTTACTTTATTTATTTTTAGGTATTTAAAAAAAATTGCATTGTTGGTTAAGGGCTTGTAAGTAAGCATTTCACGATAAGGTCTACCTCCACCTGTTGTATTCAGCATTTCACGGTAAGGTCTACCTACACCTGTTGTATTCAGCATTTCACTGTAAGGTCTACTACACCTGTTGTATTCAGCATTTCACTGTAAGGTCTACTACACCTGTTGTATTCAGCATTTCACTGTAAGGTCTACTACACCTGTTGTATTCAGCATTTCACTGTAAGGTCTACCTACACCTGTTGTATTCAGCATTTCACTGTAAGGTCTACTACACCTGTTGTATTCAGCATTTCACGGTAAGGTCTACCTACACCTGTTGTATTCAGCATTTCACTGTAAGGTCTACTACACCTGTTGTATTCAGCATTTCACTGTAAGGTCTACCTACACCTGTTGTATTCAGCATTTCACGGTAAGGTCTACCTACACCTGTTGTATTCAGCGCATGTGACAAATACAATTTGATTTGATTTGAAATACAGAAAAACCCTTGAATGAGAAGGTGTGTCCAAACTTTAGGCTGGTAATGTATATATAATCAAACGTTTATTTTATTATCATTAAACTATAGTTCAAGTCAAATATATTGTTTTGTATATAGAGTGAAGCACATTTACATTTGAGCAATTTAACAGACACTCTCATCTAGAGCAACTTACAATAGTGAGTTCATACATTTTCATAGTGGTCCTCAGTGGGAATTGAACCCACAACCCTGGCGTTGCAAGCGCCGTGCTCTACTAACTGAGCTACAGCATTCGTAACACAGAGCTCTACATCTGTTGGTTACAGAATTCATTATCACGCGCTGTATAGAAATGCTAGAGACTCAGACCATTATAAAAACAACTGTTGTGGCTTTTCACCATGTCGATCCAGAGACAGAGAGATGGGTGGGAGGGTTTATCACACCATTCATCTCCTGAGGAAAGTGTGATGTACTGTAGGCCTCGCTCACAGCAGAGTACTGACTGACCCACAGCTTTAGTCATAGACATACATTAGCTAGCAAGACTAGTCTAGTTTGAGCCTGCAGGACCCAGAATACCTTCCATTAGCAGGACTAGTCTAGTTTGAGCCTGCTGGACCCAGAATACCTTCCATTAGCAGGACTAGTCTAGTTTGAGCCTGCTGGACCCAGAATACTTTCCATTAGCAGGACCAGAATACCTTCCATTAGCAGGACTAGTCTAGTTTGAGCCTGGAGGACCCAGAATACCTTCCATTAGCAGGACTAGTCTAGTTTGAGCCTGCAGAATCCAGAATACCTTCCATTAGCAGGACTAGAATACCTTCCATTAGCAGGACTAGTCTAGTTTGAGCCTGGAGGACCCAGAATACCTTCCATTAGCAAGACTAGTCTAGTTTGAGCCTGCAGAATCCAGAATACCTTCCATTAGCAGGACTAGAATACCTCCCATTAGCAGGACTAGTCTAGTTTGAGCCTGGAGGACCCAGAATACCTTCCATTAGCAGGACTAGTCTAGTTTGAGCCTGGAGGACCCAGAATACCTTCCATTAGCAGGACTAGTCTAGTTTGAGCCTGGAGGACCCAGAATGTGCTAATACTGGCAATACCAATTGTGTGTCTCTTTCTGTGTGTGTGTGTGTGTGTGTGTGTGTGTGTGTGTGTGTGTGTGTGTGTGTGTGTGTGTGTGTGTGTGTGTGTGTGTGTGTGTGTGTGTGTGTGTGTGTGTGTTACCTTCATCAGATCCAGCATGAGGCCACTCAGGATGGCCAGGTACCTCCGCTCCAGGGTTGTAGGGTGATTCACTGAGGGGAACTGCTGACACACACACACACACGTACAGTTGTGAGGTTTCAGAGTGCAGTGTCTTTGTTGAAATTCAGATGTGTCTGACTGGAGTTGACAGGAGGCTTAGCTGACTGTTGTGTCTGAGGCCAGACATGCTGCTAACGGGCCTAACACAGCTTCCACTATAGCAGGTACATGATTACCACCCCTCCCATGGATCTCTGTGTGGGAGTCTGGTGGACATGCATGTTTCTGTCTGTCTGAATGTGTGTATCTGTGTGTGGGAGTGCATCAGGAGGCTGGTGGACATGCATGTTTCTGTCTGTCTGAATGTGTGTATCTCTGTGTGGGAGTGCATCAGGAGGCTGGTGGACATGCATGTTTCTGTCTGTCTGAATGTGTGTATCTCTGTGTGGGAGTGCATCAGGAGGCTGGTGGACATGCATGTTCCTGTCTGTCTGAATGTGTGTATCTCTGTGTGGGAGTGCATCAGGAGGCTGGTGGACATGCATGTTCCTGTCTGTCTGAATGTGTGTATCTCTGTGTGGGAGTGCATCAGGAGGCTGGTGGACATGCATGTTTCTGTCTGTCTGAATGTGTGTATCTCTGTGTGGGAGTGCATCAGGAGGCTGGTGGACATGCATGTTTCTGTCTGTCTGAAGGTGTGTATCTCTGTGTGGGAGTGCATCAGGAGGCTGGTGGACATGCATGTTTCTGTCTGTCTGAAGGTGTGTATCTCTGTGTGGGAGTGCATCAGGAGCCTGGTGGACATGCATGTTTCTGTCTGTCTGAATGTGTGTATCTCTGTGTGGGAGTGCATCAGGAGGCATGAATGTCCACCAGCCTCCACACTGTGGTATTTCACCCAGTAGATTTGAGAGTTTATCAAAATTGGGTTTGTTTTTGAATTCTTTGTGGATCTGTGTAATCTGAGGGAAATATGTGTCTCTAATATGGACATACATTGGGCAGGAAGTTAGTAAGTGCAGCTCAGTTTCCACCTCATTTTGTGGGCAATGAGCACATAGCCTGTCTTCTCTTGAGAGCCAGGTCTGCCTACGGCGGCCTTTCTCAATAGCAAGGCTATGCTCACTGAGTCTGTACATAGTCAAAGCTTTCCTTAATTTTGGGTCAGTCACATTGGTGAGGTATTCTGCCACTGTGTACTCTCTGTTTAGGACCAAATAGCATTCTAGTTTGCTCTGTTTTTTTGTTAATTCTTTCCAATGTGTCAAGTAATTATCTTGTTGTTTTCTCATGATTTGCTTGGGTCTAATTGTGTTGCTGTCATGGGGCTCTGTGGGGTGTGTTTGTGTTTGTGAACAGAGCCCCAGGACCAGCTTGCTTAGGGAACTCTTCTCCAGGTTCATCTTTCTGTAGGTGATGGCTTTGTTATGGAAGGTTTGGGAAACATTAGGTGGTTGTAGAATTTAACAGCTCTTTTCTGGATTTTGATCATTAATTGGAATCGGCCTAATTCTGCTCTGCATGCATTATTTGGTGTTCTACATTGTACACGGAGGATATTTTTGAAAAATTCTGCATGCAGAGTCTCAATTTGGTGTTTGTCCCATTTTGTGAAGTCTTGGTTGGTGAGCGGACCTCAGACCTCACAACCATAAAGGGCAATGGGCTCTATGACTGATTCAAGTATTTTTAGCCAGATCCTAATTGGTATGTTGAATTTTATGCTCCTTTTGATGGCATAGAAGGCCCTTCTTGTCTTGTCTCTCAGATCGTTCACAGCTTTGTGGAAGTGACCTGTGGTCCCGTTGTTTAGGTCGAGGTATGTATAGTTTTTTGTGTGCTCTAGGGCAACAGTGTCTAGATGGAATTTGTATTTGTGGTCCTGGCGACTGGACCTTTTTTGGAACACCATTATTTTGGTCTTACTGAGATTTACTGTCAGGGCCCAGGTCTGTCAGAATCTGTGCAGAAGATCTAGGTGCTGCTGTAGGCCCTCCTTGGTTGGTGACAGAAGCACCAGATCATCAGCAAACAGTAGACATTTGACTTCAGATTCTAGTTGTCTCTCTCTCTCTCTCTCTCTCTCTCTCTCTCTCTCTCTCTGCCACTCTCTCTCTGTCTGCCTCTCTGTCTCTCTGCCTCTCTCTCTCTCGGTCTCTATGTCTGTCTGTCTCTCTCTGTCTCTCTGTCAGTCTCTCTCTCTCTCTGCCTCTCTGTTTCTCTGTCTCTCTCTCTCTGTCTATCTATCTCTGTCACTCTGTCTCTGTCTCTCTGTCTCTCTCTCTGTCACTCTGTCTCTCTCTCTCAGTCTCTCTCTGTCTCTCAGTCTCTCTCTCTCTCTCTGTCTCTCAGTCTCTCAGTCTCTCTGTCTCTCTGTCTCTCTCTCTCAGTCTCTCTGTCTCTCTGTCTCTCTCTGTCTCCCAGTCTCTCTGTCTCTCTCTCTCTCTCTCTCTTCTACAGTAACACTGAACACCACCATAACATGATGACTCAATCCACTCAGTCACGGACCACACTGGGAAGACAGCCACCAGGACTCACACAGATAGATAGGTGGGAAAGAGACAGAGGAGAACTGGAGAGAGAGAGAGGGAAGGAGAGAAGAGAGATGGAGAGAGAGAGAGGGAAGGAGAGGAGAGAGATGGAGAGAGAGAGAGGGAAGGAAGGATAGGAGAGAGATGGAGAGAGAGAGAGAGGGAAGGAGAGGAGAGAGATGGAGAGAGAGAGAGAGAGGGAAGGAGAGGAGAGAGGTGGAGAGAGAGAGAGAGGGAAGGAGAGCAGAGAAGAGAGATAGAGAGAGGGAATGAGAGGAGAGAGAGGGAATGAAGGAAGGAGAGGAAAGAGATGGAGAGAGAGAGAGGGAAGGAGAGGAGAGAGATAGACAAGATGGAAAGAGAGGAGAGAGAATGTAGAGGGAGGGAGAGGTGGGATAGGTAGAGGTAGAGAGGAAGAAATGGGAGAGGAGAGGAAAGCGGAGATGGAGTGTGAGATGACGACAGAACAGCTCAACAGATCGACCCCAGAGTTGACCTACCCGTAGTCCATGGAAGCGAGGGTTGTTGTAGAAGAGCTTCATCTGTTCAGCAGGTAGAGGACCCAGGACCTTCTGGATGGTAAAGAGTTGATCTATCTCACTCTCCCCTGGGAACAGAGGCTGGCCATCACTCAGCTCCCCCAGGATACAACCCACTGACCACATGTCTACAGCCTTACCATAGGGGGCCCTGGGGTGGAGGGGATAGAGAGAGGGAGGCAGAGAGAGAGAGAGAGAGAGAGAGAGAGAGAGAGAGAGAGAGAGAGAGAGAGAGAGAGGAGAGAGAGAGAGAGAGAGAGAGAGAAAACAGCTTAAGTGATGCATTTGTAAAACTGAACCAGAAGAGTACATTCAGAATAACAAGGACAGAAGATGATGATGATGGTGATGATGATGATGATGATGTTGGTTCAGCAGAAGGTGATGAACACAATGACAGAAAGGAGAGAGAGAAGGAGAGAGAGAGGAGAGAGAGAGAAGAGAGGAGAGCGCCGCCGAGACTGAGGAAGAGTGATGAAGAGAGAAAATATTTGCGTGGGTGGAATTCAAATACCAAGAGTCAATAAATGTAACAGTTGATTTAGTTGCTGTGGGAGAGGAAGGAGCCCCACCACATGATGCTCCATTATCTAGACGATCAAATGGACACAGTAACCTCCCTGTGTCTGTAGTACACACATGAAAACAGGATTTATCAAGGCCAGACTAATACACATGTTCACTGAAATATTCAGAGAAGGATATATGTATGTAAGGACTGACAGCTATGCAGACAAACAGACACTTAACAATGTACACACACAACACATGCACGCACCTACAAACACACACAGCCCAATACACGCACCAATACAATCACACACACGCACAAACACACACAACACACGCACGCACCTACACACACACACAGCCCAATACACGCACCAATACAAACACACACACACACACACCAAATACAAATACACACCCACCCACCAATAAACACACCAATACAAACACACACACGCACACCAATACACACACACACACACACACACACACACACACACACACACACACACACACACACACACACACACACACACACACACACACACACACACACACCAATAAACACACCAATACAAACACACACACGCACACCAATACACACACACAAAAACACACACACACCCATACACACAGGTCCAGTAGGTTTAATGGGACTCACCCCAGCAGTAGCTCAGGAGAGCGGTACCACCTAGTGGCAACATACTCAGTGTAGTTGGCATCACTTCCCTCTGACAGGTTGCGGGCAAAGCCTACAGGAAACCAGGCCAGAGAGACAGAGGAAGTCATGAACAGATACTGACTCAAAGCCTACAGGAAACCAGACCAGAAACAGACAGAGGAAGTCATGGAGAGATACTGACTCAAAGCCTACAGGAACCAGATCAGAGAGAGACAGAGGAAGTCATGAACAGATACTGACTCAAAGCCTACAGGAAACCAGACCAGAGAGAGACAGAGGAAGTCATGAACAGATACTGACTCAAAGCCTACAGGAAACCAGAACAGAAACAGACAGAGGAAGTCATGGACAGACACTGACTCAAAGCCTACAGGAAACCAGGCCAGAAACAGACAGAGGAAGTCATGGACAGATACTGACCATTGCTTACCAGGGAGACTGAGATCGTCATACATCTAATGTACTGAGTTAATGACTCTGTTAGAAGTGACATATTTCTACTTACCAAAATCACAGAGTTTGAGAACATCCTCAGAGCTGATGAGGAGGTTTTCAGGCTTGATGTCTGAGGAGAAACAGAGGAGACCAGTTTTCACACGCGGCAGTAGTCTGGTACTTGGCAAAACCAAAAGTCAGACCAAACCATCTCTGCTGGGAGGCCCTGCCTCTGACTCAACACGTCATCATAGCATAACGAAAGGAAAAGGTGACCTCGTTTTAGTAAAGGTAAGAGTTCCTCACCTCTGTGTACGATCTCATTCTTATGGCACCAGTGGATGGCTTTGATCAGCTGGTAGATGTAGTTCCTGGCTTTGTCAGGTGGTGCTCCGTTAGGCAGTTCCTCCAGCAACTCCAGCATGTTCTGGAACACAGAATCCACAGTACTACTGTCAATCACAGCTACAACTACACTACCCACAATGCTCTGTATAACATGTGCCACAAATCCAACCCCTTAGCAAAACAGGTTAGATACTATGGCAGTATTCTAAAAGGGAACCTGCTGACAAAAACAGTAGCTAAGTATATCACATGATGATTTATCATCCAATCATCAGCGGATCCCAGCCATCCCTAGAAAGTAGTGGACATTTCTAGACTGTTCTGGTCTATTAAACGATATCATTAAAAAGGTTCATCCTCTAGGTATTCACTGACCCTCTCCACATATTCAAAGACCAGGTAGAGTTTCCCTCTCCTCCTGAAAGCCTCTTTGAGTTCCACGATGTTCTCCTGTTTCAGCGTCCGCAGCATCTTCAGCTCCCTCAGCGTGGTCTCTTTAACCTCCTCATTCTCCTCGCTGTCCTTAAACTTCTTTATGGCCACCAGCTCATTGGTCTCCTGGAAAACAGCATGTCAAGAGTGTCACGCTGAGGGATCCTGTCAGTGGAGGCTGCTGAGGGGAGGACGGCTCATTATAATGTCTGGAACGAAGTGAATGGAACGGTATAAAACACATCCATGTTATTTGTCACATGCGGTGAATACAACAGGTGTAGTAGACCTGACAGTGAAATGCTGAATACAACAGGTGGAGACCTGAGAGTGAAACGCTTACCTTCAAGCCCTTAACCAACAGGTGTACTAGACCTGACAGTGAAACACTGACTTACAAGCCCTTAACTAACAGGTGTACTAGACCTGACAGTGAAACACTGACTTACAAGCCCTTAACTAACAGGTGTACTAGACCTGACAGTGAAACGCTTACCTTCAAGCCCTTAACCAACAGGTGTAGTAGACCTGACAGTGAAACGCTGACTTACAAGCCCTTAACCAACAATGCAGTTCAAGAAATAGAGTTGATAAAATATTTACAAAATAAACAAAAACATTTTTTTTAAACGGTAGCAGCAACATTATGTACAAAATGAGTAACAAACAATGTGAAAAAACAAACAAAATAGCCCAGTTGGTTATGAGGTTGTAAAATGGCAGCCGTCCCCTCTGTGTGTTTGATGTGTTTGTTACCATTCCACTGATTCAACACCAGACATTACCACGAGCCTGTCCTCCCCAATTAAGGTGCCACCAGCCTCCTGTGGCTCCCACTGATGGTGGGACACCAGTGACAGTAACCCTAAATACTGTGACGGACTACGTTCGAAATCCAGGTCTTCTTTGCGCCACAAGACAGTGTTTGTCCACTGAGCTAAAGCCTAGGCCCTCGACAATAACTCTCAGGGCTAATGTAAATCTTCAGGTTTCAGGCAAGATTTCTGATCAAGGGAGCACAGCAGCAGGCCACTAAAAAGCAGGAAGGACCTGATTAGATGTATTTTAAGGGGTGTCAAAATCTGGGATCCTCCTCAGATCTTTTTGAAAGCAGTGGACCCTCCACATATCCTGAAGTTACCCAGGTGTGGACCCTCCACATATCCTGAAGTTACCCAGGTGTGGATCCTCCACATATCCTGAAGTTACCCAGGTGTGGACCCTCCACATATCCTGAAGTTACCCAGGTGTGGACCCTCCACATATCCTGAAGTTACCCAGGTGTGGATCCTCTACATATCCTGAAGTTACCCAGGTGTGGACCCTCCACATATCCTGAAGTTACCCAGGTGTGGAACCTCCACATATCCTGAAGTTACCCAGGTGTGGATCCTCCACATATCCTGAAGTTACCCAGGTGTGGATCCTCCACATATCCTGAAGTTACCCAGGTGTGGATCCTCCACATATCCTGAAGTTACCCAGGTGTGGATCCTCCACATATCCTGAAGTTAACCAAGTTGTGGATCCTCTACATATCCTGAAGTTACCCAGGTGTGGATCCTCCACATATCCTGAAGTTACCCAGGTGTGGATCCTCCACATATCCTGAAGTTACCCAGGTGTGGACCCTCCACATATCCTGAAGTTACCCAGGTGTGGACCCTCCACATATCCTGAAGTTACCCAGGTGTGGATCCTCCACATATCCTGAAGTTACCCAGGTGTGGATCCTCCACATATCCTGAAGTTACCCAGGTGTGGATCCTCCACATATCCTGAAGTTACCCAGGTGTGGACCCTCCACATATCCTGAAGTTACCCAGGTGTGAATCCTCCACATATCCTGAAGTTACCCAGGTGTGGATCCTCCACATATCCTGAAGTTACCCAGGTGTGGATCCTCCACATATCCTGAAGTTACCCAGGTGTGGACCCTCCACATATCCTGGAGTTACCCAGGTGTGGACCCTCCACATATCCTGAA